>NW_017535403.1:0-8073 GCF_001853355.1 Bactrocera latifrons
GAAGCGACTGTGTCACTGAACACTTGACTAGCAAGTTTGACACTCATTTTTTGAAAATTATTTGGCGCAATGTGAGCATCAGACAGTTTTGGTGCACAGCGAATGTGATTTTGCGAGCCTTTATTATAAAAGTGCACTATATCGGACCAACTAATCGGACGGGATTTAAAACTTATTTTATTTTTACATTTTCGAGACAATTCCGGGTGTTTTTTTTATAAGGTGGGGACAATCATTAAAAAAGAACACCTCCTTGCCATTTACATTGAAGTATGGGCGCTCTTCGCAAACCCCTAACACCCTAGCTAAATTAAGAAAGTTAGAACCCTGATCACAAAYAAAATGGCATGGATTAAGACCAATGTTTTGTAGCTGGGTGATGGCCTCAAAAATATATTTTTTTGCTACATTACCTTTACAGCAACCATGGACAATAAAATACGATAGCGGGTGAGACCAAGGCRTTCCACCAATACCTTGGACCATCAGAGTCATCGCACTATTACCTATTCTAAAAGTGCGATTTTCATCGCCGTAATCCTCAACTCCTACAATTTTATCAAATTTAGGTAAATATTGCATATGACTCTTAAGTGCCATTTCGTCGCACAAAATTGACACGAATTTTTGTTCGTATATTGCAACTATGCTGATTGGGAACCCACGTGTGTAGGTAAATATTGCATATGACTCTTAAGTGCCATTTCGTCGCACAAAATTGACACGAATTTTTGTTCGTATATTGCAACTATGCTGATTGGGAGGACTCTAATGGTGAATTTCATGACGGTTTATGGCGCAGAGAAGTTGAAAGTAATATCCCATCGACTATGCAATCTTCCAATTTGCATCATTACGGTGGAAGAAGTTCTTTGGAAATTAGAAATAACTTATTAAGTTTTTTTTTAACACTTTTTGAAACATATTTTAAATTTATATATCTCACATAAATTCGATCTTGTTTATTTCTTTTTTGATAAAACTAAATGAGATTTCATATATTTCATTCGATTGTTTTTTATTAAAAATTGAAACTAAAATAATTCATGTAGTTCAGGTACAGTAATTTGAAGAATTTTATGCATCTTTTTTATAATAAATACAAATATATATAAACTACAACTAAAAAAATCAATGCTTCAAGCAGTTAAAAAAAAGGAAAATAAAATAAGGAAATTAGGTTGAATTCTTGTCGTTTTCAATTTCATGTCTGACTATTTTCTCGACGTAATCGATATAACTCCAATATCATTTTCTCTTGGAAACCGTCTTTAACTGATTGGGTCAGGCCTTTCATCAGAAACAACCCCATCGTCATAAAGGCCGCCATTTGTTTTTCATTGTTGCGCCGAATTTTTAATAGAGACTTTTTTTTTTTGGAGGTGGCGATGAAATTTCATCACAACTATCACTCATCGATAACTCCAAGACTGAGTCTGTATTTGCTTCAACAAAATACCTACCGGCGCTGTGACGGAGTCTTTCAAAAACATCATMGGTTTTAAAAAACGCCATTCATTTAAATAGCTCATTCCGCTACCTGATGGCGCTTCTGACCTTTTTATCTCCTTGCAGAAGCGCTCCCGGAGTAGCTTCCATCTATGTTAGCATTCTTGATCTTTTAATTGAAACAAACATACAAAATATATAATACAAAAATATATATTTCTATAACAGTGTTAATACATACCACTTTTACCGCATATTTCTGCAATTGCTTTTCTTTGTTTGTACGATTGAAATAAAAAGCATTTCGTTAAATTCTGGAGAAAGCATTCCTCGCCCTCCATATTCAAATTTAAAATGATTTTAATTGTTGACAGTGCTTCGTCCTTTTCATTTTCATTTTGAAATTCAAAATGGTGTATCAGTTGAAAAAAAGCGAAAACAGCTGATTCCGTACGGAAAATGTGACCAGTTTCGCATTTTCCTWAAGCAAATGACATTTGAAAAAACTGAACGAAACTTTATGTAAAGTACATTATAGTTGCGACATACAATTTGTGTGTATTCGGACAGTTGCTTACCCTGGCTTAAGCTAGCTTATGTACATTATAGTTAGGCCTTATGTCTTACTAACTGTCAAATCTATTGCTATTGCCATTGCCGAATCTGTGAGTGGGCATTTGTTATCTTGACATAATCATTTGCGCAAAGGCGTAGGGTAGGTAGGTTCGAGGTGATGTAGCGCATGCTTTGAGCACTTGAAATTGCGATATGCCGTCGGGTAGGTAGCTGATTACGATCCTTTTTTTTTACAAATGTATTTCTGGGAAAAATAATACAATAACAAAGGAGAAAGATCCTTTTTTCCACAAACGTATTTCTGGAAAAAAAAAAAGAATTCACATTTTTGGACTACTATATAATGATTGTGACATAAATATACCAATTAAAATAATAAGTTTAAAATGATGATCTTTTCATTTATGCTTGTATAAGTTTATTAAATATAAGACTTCGGTCATTCCCAACCCAATTTGCATAATTTTTCTATAAATTAATTATTGAAATAAATATTAATTTTTTTGAATAATGTTATTTTGAAAATGTACTTTACTTTTATAAACATAACACAACCATCTTAATATTCACTCTTCTAAATTTCATATTACCGAAATGGAAAGGAATAATTAGCATTCCATATGTTGTAAGCAATAAGCAATGTGGAGTCTCCTCAGGCAATATGCACGGCAACACAGTTAGTAAGACATATATTTTATCCTGTCTAGATTCCACGTAAAGCAATAGAAACAGAAATATCTTATAACGTAGTTTAACCAATTATTATCGATTACTTTTATCCTTCCATATCTATAAATATTGGCGAATTACAAATTTTCAAAATGGTTGATGCAGTTCAAAAAGAATTTGTTCAGGCTTTTATAAATTTTTTGAAACACCCGAACACTTCTCAAAATTTGTCCTCAGATTGTAGAGAAAGTGTTGATGTTGCAGTTCAGTGTCTTCAAACTGCGTTTGATATATCTGATGAGGTGGCATTGCAATCCTCGCCAGTTTCGGAAAAGCAGAGTGAACATGAACGAAAAAGTGGTATTGATTTGTTTGAGATATTTCAAACTTTATTTATTGATCGGAATCCAAAAGCAACACAAATGGCCGAGTCATTTAAAAATGAAGGTAATCGACTCATGAAAGAAGGAAAATATAATGAAGCTCTTTTGCAATATAATCGTGCTATAAGCTTTGAACCAAAAAATGCGATTTATTACTGTAATCGTGCAGCTGCA
This sequence comes from Bactrocera latifrons, assembly GCF_001853355.1. Taxonomy (NCBI): domain Eukaryota; kingdom Metazoa; phylum Arthropoda; class Insecta; order Diptera; family Tephritidae; genus Bactrocera; species Bactrocera latifrons. Next base: position 3,252 of record NW_017535403.1, read on the forward strand.
TATATTCGTTTAAATTATAATGAAAATGCTGTCACAGATTGTAAGACAGCATTATTGTATAAACCTACATATGGCAAAGCTTATGGAAGGCTTGGTATAGCTTACTCTAATCTGAAAAAATTTTCGGAGTCACAACAAGCTTATGAAATGGCAATTGAATTGGAACCGGAAAATCAGGATTATCGTAACAATTTGGAAGTAGCTCGCGACGCCGCTCAATTACGTGATTCAATTCCTCAGATATCAGATAGTATTAATTCTATGCTATCCTCGCAAGCAATTCGGAATTTAGTTAATGATGCTGAAATAGACTTGGCGCAATTGCAGGCTTTAAGCCAAGATCCAGTTGTAAGAAATGCAGTACAACAACTATGTTCAGGGATACCAGCAAATAGTAATGGTCCGATGGTCTCCCCTTTACTTCCCAATAGTATGTTACAACTTTTTCAATCAATCGCTAGCCAAATGTCGTCTCAAGGTGAAGGTAGTTCGAATGACAGACCAAGTTCAAACACGGATTCTCATCCACCTGCTATATAAAAGCCGATTGCAGGTGGAAGAAGGTGGCTTACGTGTTGGAATACGGATTGCCCAAGTCATATTATTAATATGGTGTGGTTGAATATAATATGGTGAATTTATGCCGTTATATTAAAAATTTAAAATTTTAACAAAAACCTTATTGTCTTTTATGTAATTATAGTGTATGAGCCATAATAAATATAAAGAATGGATTATGTGTAGACTTTGGTCTCTCCTATCACTAATATCACTAATATCACTAATTTCGAGCTTCCAAATTTATGTATATAAATTAGAAGTTCTATATTTATTTTCCACTTAAATTCAGAAACGGCCGAACTGATTTCTTTGAAAGTTTAGCACGATCTTCAAAAGATCCGATTTTTTTTAATCTTAAGTGAACTATGGACGCGCATACCTATTTATATTTCTAAATACACATGGGCTTGCGCTTCAGCCCCGCACAAACAATATTACAACACTCTACTTTTAAGRAGGGTTCAGGAACGAAATGTCATATTTTTGTTATTTTTTATTATTCGGTTCTATTTAAAAATATTGTAATTAGTACACATAACTCTTTTTTTTTTACACGGTAGATACGTTTCTCAGAAAAGAGGCGTTCCTATAGTAAAATGGGGGATACGTTCCATGTCATCTGAAAACCGTGTAAGATGAAATRACTWTACATCGAAAACCGTGTGAAAATGTTGAAAATTATAAAATTTCATATTCATATCAAATTGTATGTTCATATGGCATTTTATTGAACAGCAAAAAACATAAGAAATCTGTTAATCCAGAATTAAGAACATAAAAATTAGAATAGAAGTAAGGAAAAAATATTTACATAGTTACATAATTATTCGTCTCTACTTGATAACAAAGGCAATTGTTTGCGACGAACTGGACTAATGTCGGTATCACCGCTGGGGATAGTGCTTTTTTACAGGAAAAYTATTTTTTCAACCGTGTAACTTCAAATAGTTTTGTTTCTACGTAAATATTATAATATTGTAGAAGTAAGCTCTAAGGTATCAGTTTTTCGCAATGGAACTTAAGCATAACATTAATAGGATAAAACAACTCCGTTGTAACACTTCTATCCATGGAAGTTTCGGAGATTGGCACGTTTCCGATTACTTTGGCGGTCGAGTAAAAAACACGAATTTTGGTATAAGTGGGGTATGTACAGATAGGGGAACTTCTCCACAGGAGGAATATGCAAAAATAATGTTGCTAACACTTATTTTTTAAAATATTCCCCATTAAGAATTCAAAAATTTATGTAATAACACTAAGCATTTCACAATGTTTCATTAATTTATTTCACATATTTTACTTTGTATATTTTAATCTACACTCTAAACATTGAAATTTTGTTATATTTTAGCTATAWTAATTTAAAAATCAGTTAGCGCCACTCATCGTTGAAGAGGTTAGATTGTTTACAATTATGAGGAAAACGAGCGTTGTCACATTTTAAACAACAAATATGAATTATTTTCAACGATTTTTCTTTGCATTTTGATTAATTTTTTATATATATTTTTTATATTAACTATAATACAAATACTTTCCAACATTTTTCAAGCTATAATTCAGTTGTGATCACTTTTTCCTTATACATATGTATATGTATAATATAAGATTTACATTTAATATACACAAATAAGTAAAACCCTATGACAATATAAAATTGTATCATATCGGGGTGACTGAAGTAGTTTTGTTGGCAATAGATCGTGATTTGGTCAGTACCTGTCGGAAGTTAGTTGCGTCCCAAGTCCACTCAGCGTACTATTCGATTTCATCGACGTAGTTGTGGAAAGACTTCTTGATATTTTTAGGAGGCGGTTCCGCTCCAAGCAGATGACTGCAAGGATGATTTCTACGAAAACATCCCAGCAGGAACTGCTTGGAGAGGAGTTCATTATGCTCCTTAACTGGGAGCATAAGCGTCTCACTACGWAGGTGTTCGATGGGAGACATCAAGAGGCATCCCGTCGTGGTACGGAGTGCTGTATTCTGCAGGTCTGTAGTTTCCTCATCTGCGCGCCACTGCCGTMCGATTGCCTTGTAAGTTGCGAACAACGTTTCTTTGTCTTTTCCCTATGTGCTGCCGGCTAGCGAATTGGGGATTTTGTTGCGGCTCTGTACTTTTTCGATAATCGCGGTCGTATGTGGAGGGAAGAAGCATAGACTGTCGAAGGTGACACCTAAAATCTTAGGGTTATTGACAGTCGGAATTTTGACGCCGTCGACTGCAATATTAAGTTCCAGTCTATACTCCTTCGTCCAGTTCGTGAATATGGTCCCAGTGGATTTGGTRGGGGAAAGTTCGAGGTTCGGTGCAGTGAGGAAACGAGAAACACATGCCATCGATTCCATTGCCCGACGTCAATATCGTACAATCAACAGCGTATGAGGTTATGAAAAGGAGTTTCGAGATGTAGAAGTTAGCGGTGAGAGGACACCACCCTGCGGAACCCCCTGTTTAATTCTTCTCAGTTTAGATGTTGCGCCTCGAAATAGTACGGATGACTGACGACCGTTCAGATAGTTCATGGTCTACCTCTTGAGCCCTGGGGGAAGCGTGGTTTTCTCAATGTCAACAAGTCAGAGTGGGAGCTATGTTGCCTAGTGCCTAGGTGAGCTCCGACGGACCGTGGAGGTCCTCTGTTGGCCACACGAGGTGGGTGGCGGCGCAGCGCRCGAACTATGTGCAGACTGCACAGCCCTAGAGGGTCCAAACGGGTTAGATCGCTGAAAGAACAGACCTTGGTCGGATGAAATCCGAGTCAATTYCGGTACGTAGAACCGGCTGCAGTGGAAATTGTATGATGGGCTCTTATCGCTCTATGTCCAGTTTTGTAGCACCTCAATATCTATTGCTAAATATGTACATACAAAAAAAAATGGACTTTGTGCCTAAATATAAGATTGTGTAATTCTTCCAAACGCAATTAACTTAAATATGCGAAGTAAGTGATTTGAAGCAACTCAATATCGATTGCTAAATGTGTATATATGTACCAGAAAATCGACTTTATGTTAGTAAGATGAAGGATGTTAATAACCTTAGCTATTTTAAAGTAAAAGTAAAGAAAGTGTTTATACAAGAAAATCGACTTTATATCTAATTACAAGATCTCAGAAATCTTACAAATACAATGCTGTTATGGCTCTATGTCAACTTCGGTAAGATTTAGATGGTCAGTTAACTTAAATATGTAAAATTATTGATTTAAAGTAACTCAATATCAATATACAAGAAAATCGACTTTATACCTATATACAAGATTTTATGGAGTTCTTCCAAATGCACTGCCGTTATGGCTCTATGTCAACTTCGGTAAGATTGAGAAGGCTAGTTACCTTAAATTTGTTAAATTATTGATTTAAAGTAACTCAGTATCAATTGCTAATGTGTTTATATAAAAAAAAGCGTCTTTATACTTCATTACAAGATTGTGGAATTCYTTCAAAGGTACTGCCATTATTGCTCTATGTCAATTTCAGTAAGATGGAGAAGGTAAGTTAACTTAAACATGTTGAATGATTGATTTAAAACAACTCAATATACTTTGTTTAATGTGTTTATACAAGAAAATCGATTTTATACCTTAATACAAGATCTGGGAATTCTTACAAATGTACTGCTGTTACGGCTCTATGTCAACATCGATAAGATTGAGAAGGTTAGTTAACTTAAATGTGTTAAATAATTGATTTAAAGAAACTCAATATCAATTGCTAAATGTGTTTATACCAGAAAATCGACTTTATACCTAAGTACAAAATTTTGGAATTCTTACAAATGCACTGCTGTTATGGCTCTATGTCAACTTCGATAAGATTGAGAAGGCTAGTTACCTTAAATGTGTTAAATTATTGATTTAAAGCAACTCAATATCAATTGCTAAATGTGTTTATACCAGAAAATCGACTTTATACCTAAATACAAGATTTTGGAATTCTTACAAATGCACTGCTGTTATGGCTCTATGTCAACATCGATGAGATTGAGAAGGTTAGTTACCTTAAATGTGTTAAATTATTGATTTAAAGTAACTCAATATCAATTGCTAATGTGTTTATATAAAAAAAAGCGTCTTTATACTTAATTACAAGATTTTGGAATTCTTTCAAAGGTACTGCCATTATTGCTCTATGCCAACTTCGGTAAGATTAAGAAGGTCAGTTAACTTAAATATGTTATACTGATTAGGGCAACTCAATATCATTTGTTTAATGTTTTTTATACAAGAAAATCGACTTTCTACCTAAATACAAGATT
>NW_017535404.1:0-8368 GCF_001853355.1 Bactrocera latifrons
AAAATATATAGTTATATAAATTTATAAATATGTTCAATTCTTCTTCTAGATAAAACGATATAAGAAAGAGTGGAGTAAAGGATTAATATGAATTTAAATATAATTTTCTCACTGCTTTTTATCAGATTTAGCACTAGCAGCTTTTTTAATGGTTAGAATAGCAGTAACTATGTTTAATACCTCAATAGCGCTTCAAAAAGTGAAACGTTTAAATTCGAATTTAGGTATATGGAAATTTATAGAGAAAACTTAAACTTTATCCGAACGTATCTAGAGCTTTTGGTATTGCTCAACGTCAGTTTACGCAGCCGTATTAGTTTTGAGGGGAAAACAAATTCAGACATCGCGGCAATAAAGGCAAATCTTTTCGTGCTGTCGAAAGCAGCTTTGAAATCAACGAAGAGAAAGTGTATTTCGATCCTCGTTTCCCAGGTATTTTCCAAGACTTGGCGCATGGTGAATGTATGATCGGTTGTTGATTTTTCAGGCCTAAAGCCACACTGATAATCAGTTTGTTGACGGTAGGCTTTAATCTTTCACACAATACGCTTGATAGAACTTTACACAAGATGTTTAGGAGGCTTATCCCACGATCTTTGGCGCAGATTGTGGGGTCTCCCTTTTTGTGGATTGGGCAGAGCAAAGTTAAATTCCAATCGTTGTGCATGCCTTCGTCAGACCATATTCTACAAGGAAGGTTATACATGCTCCTTATCAGTTCTTTGCCGTCCTGTTTGAATAGTTCGACCGCCAAGTCATCGACTCTTGCCACTTTCTTGATCTTCAGACGGTCAGCTGCTAATCGAACTGCTTCACGGTGGGCTAATGAAACGTCCACTTCATCGTCACCGACTTGGCAATCACTACCATTTACCAGGCTGGAGAAATATTCCCTCCACAATTTCAGCTCTCTGCTCTGATTCTCTGGGCATCAGTCACCAGACCACTTTTGGGGGTTCCTCATGAAAAAGCTCTGGTCCCTCGCATTTCGGCCTCTTGCTTTTTTGGCTGCAAATGCGTTTTTGTTCTCTCTGTAACTCTAGGTATCTATCCTATTCCGAACGTGTTATGTTCAATCGTAATTTTGCGGGAAATAGTTAGTCTAGATATATACCTTTGCCAATAAAACTTTAATTTATTGGATTCAATATCCAACCGCTTATATCAATATGAAGCTTTGCAACCGAAAATGTTGTACCGCAACTTTGTTCGCCAACAAAAAAAAAAAAAAACAACAGTTGGAAAAATATATTTTGCGCAAGTTTCCAGAATCAAAGCCAGGGAAATATCGTAAGGCTCAAAATGTTATGTTGAACATAGAAGTCCAAGGAATTATACATGATATATAACTCAACAACAAGAACAACGAAATCATTATACATACGTAAGTACATTCAATACATACTATAAAGTATATATCTAAATGATCAGGATGGCGAGCTCAGTCGATTTAGCCATGTCTGTCCGTCTGTCTGTATGTCTGTATATATACGAACTAGTCCCTCAGTTTTTAAAATATCGTTTTGAAATTTTGCTAACGTCACTTTCTCTTCTATAAGCTGCTCATTTGTCGGAACTGTCTATATCGGACCGCTATAATATATAGCTGCCATATAAACTGAACGATCGGAATCAAGTTCTGGTATGGAAAACTTTTGCATTTGCATATATATTCACGAAATTTGGTTTAGATTATTTTCTAAGGCAACAATGCAATCTCCGAAAAAATTGTTCGGATTGGTTTACTATAGCATATAGCTGGCATATAAGCTGAACACATAGTTAGTAAAAGAAATGCACTTGTGGAAGTTATATTAGCTTCAGTGCAGTCGAAGCTAAAGTTTTTTCTTGTTTCTACTACATGCTGTTATCCAACCACATACTAGTATAATGTTTCCTGTRTTTCAATAATACCATCACATACCATCGATTGGTAAGGAGTGCTCTACGTTTCTTATATGGAGGCTAGGTGAAATTTTAGCCCAATTTTATCCACTCTAGGTAAAAATACGATATCTAATGTTAATTGAGATAACTCACATAGAGACGATATATATGGTCTAAAGTCACCCTAAATTCAGAAATGTTGGTATTAGGTACACTGGTACACTGTTATTTTCTCAAAAAGTGGGAATGCCACGACCATTGTAAAATTTTCGCTCTGACTCTTGTAAATCTGTCTAATACCATCTACTTTTTCAAAGTTTTTAACCGGTGACCCCGGCTACTGTGATCCCCCCAAACTATTATCTATTATTTTATATCTTAATTGGGTGCTTAGTTAAGACACTTAATAAGTTCTTGGTTATTGCTTTGTGTTGCAGTGGTCCGTTTACGCCTATCTACGAACTCATACGCTTTTGCCAAGAAACGCGTTTGTCATGTCTCATATCTTAATTTGTAGTCAAGTAACAACTTACAGGGACGGGAAGACGGACGGACAGACAAAAAGTCACTGTATATATTTTGAAATATTGTACAAAAAAATTAAGAAAAGTGTTCATTTTAAAAGAAATCCGTAATATGGCGTTTTGGCGTATTTTATCTATGGCATTATCAATGTTTACAATGTCATTAAAAATAGTGTCTTCAACATTTAAAGCCATGAAAAAAGACGCGAATTTTCAATTGAAGCTTGCGCAACCTTTGTGGAAACTGAGGGAATTTCAAATGTTTCATCGTTTTCATCGTCGATGTTTTCGAAACCCAGAATTTCATCATCAAGTTTACACGTGTTTCTGCATTTTATGGAACACGAGCCCACTCTGCTATGTGAAGTACATCTTCGCTGATTACGACTACATTTTGATCCTTAACAAAACCGCAAGCTCTAAAACAATTTTTAATAGTCGATTTACTGATATTTGTCCAGGCTTTATGAGCAATATTCATTGCATCATAAATCAGTTTTTTGTGAAAAAAATACGAGTTGTAGAGGTTTTTGATACACATTTTTAAATTTTTGTCTCAAGAAAAATACGTGTTATCAAAGGGACCGAAATACATGCATTTTTCGCGAATTTTTCTAGGGACCGAAGAAATAATATGAAATATCAAGGTTCTTCGCTTATCGAGGTTACGACTTATCGAAGTTTCACTGTATATCCATTAGGAACCAATGATGATAGCGGAATAAAACTTTACACAAATACGGTATTTGATGGGAGAGTATAAAATGTTCGGTGACACCCGAATTTAGCCCTTCCTTACTTGATCGATATATAAATCGACTGCACTAGTACCAAATACTTTTCGTTTGTTTTTGAAAAATATACTCCTAAATATTCATATGCACCTACAGAAAAATGCATCTACAATCCAATTCAAAATAAAACACTTCAGCTCTACTTTCCTTTTGCTCTCAAACTATTCAGTATCCTATATACAAATATACCACATTTATACTCATACCTTTAACTGTCAGGCCAGTGTAAATAATACTTAATAACCCTCAAGTCAATTAGTTGACGACAGTTAATGCACAAAAATATATATGTACACATATATAAACAGCAATTTGAATATAAATAGACTGAGCTCAACTTTGGATATGTGAATAAATGTGGTTATTTTCAACATCAGTATCAGTATCAATATCCTATGTAACACGTGGTATATGGTATTTTTTAAGTTCAAAAATTGTGTGACACTCAATTGCGAAATTCCTATTTATTCATTAATTAATTACATATTTGCTACAGTCACATCAACATATAATATTAATTATAGAATTACATAGAATTTATCTGATAATCTACAGAGCACAAATCTCAAAAAAGTTCGCTCCCATTAATTTGAATCCATGTCACTGTAGAGCAATTCAACTATGTATTTCCTCTTTATATTCGTAGTTGTCAATCAAATGTATTGGTGTCACGTTTAAATTTGAACTACTAATTGCTATCATGGAAATACCATAATACAAGCAAGTTGAACTTAGCGTTATTCTTTGCATGTATTCAGTTATTGCCATTCAACGCCAGTGACATCAACAATGTACAAAATACATGCATTTAATGTTCTAAATATATAAATTTCCTTCRATATTATGTTTGTGGGAAAAATTTTTGAAAATCAAAAAGTTAATAGTAATAGTTTCACATGTGTGTCGAATAATATTGTGACGATTAATTGGGAAAAATCGGACAAAGTTATTCAACGAACCAAAAGAATATTACAAATAAAGAAAGACGCTAATGGCACAGATTTTGGATAACTGCTGGAGCAATATATTTTGCAAGTAGCGGGAACTAAGCACTTAATAAATATACATTTTCAAAATGTAATTTCCAACTATGCAAATCTATTCCTACAGTCGTTACAAATTTAAAATTTTATTTAATGTTTAAGAGCATATTTTCAACGATATCGGGGATTTTTAGATTATTTTCGTACACATTTATTAAATATACAACAAATTATAGTGCATGAAACTTTTTCCCAGTTTCATTTCCACACTTCATACTCATACAAGAAACTAAAAACTACTCCAACGGCGCTAATAGAAGGTTAACCAACCTATCACTGATCGACATAGCACTAAAAGCTCTGAGGGAAAAATAAATAAATTAAGATTGGCGCCATTAGATGAATTCTCTACTAGAACTTTTAGGCATAGCTCAATGAGCGGGATACTTATGGACAAATCTGACCACATAACCATACGCTTTATTTGAAAGAAAAGGTTCTAGGTCACACTAAAGGAAGACGGATTGCGCAGAGGCATGCAACACACCAGCGGAACTTGCAACACCTACGCAGATAGACACAAAAAGGTTAATTATGAGGGAGCCGGAGTTGCTCGGAGTTATATCTCAGGCGACCTTCAAGCTTCCGGATTACTGCAGCATCTTCCAGGCGGAAGCATTTGCAGTTTCGATAGCTGCCGAAGGAGCATTACGTCAGATAATGTCCCTAGAAGCAGCGAGCAGTAGGTGTAGCGGCGGTCAAAAGATAGTTGCATATATGCTGGGATTCAGGCTATAAAGGAGTTCCGAGAAACAATGCAACTTATAAGATTGTCAAAAGAGCAATTCGTCTGATTACAAGTATAGGAAATACGGAAGTCACTAAGAATGATATACAATGAAATTTAACATTAACGAAAATTTACAAAACCAGAAATGTTTATGAGAGTTCATTTATATTGAAGCACAAGAACAGAAAAACCACTCATTGCAATATAATATGTTTTTATTAAACCCAAAGGTAAACTAATTTATTTATTAAGGTTTATTTAGCTGAAGTAACTATAATATGTGTACAGGCTCAGAAAAACAGGCAAATATTAAAAAAATGCACTTCGTGTATAAATACGCATCTATTCGTTACATACTTACCATAGAGTACATATTTTAATAATTTTCCAGATTTAATAAAATTCAGTTTCTTTATTTGCTTATAGACCTAAGAAACTTGTATCATTAGGTTTGATGTGTGCATTCCATTTGCTCGAGTTAGACGCTTCGCTTTTTATGCGCTACACTCACATAGCTGCTCCTAGTGCGGGACTTGGTATGTGCGATAACTACAACCACGAGCGCAGTAACTAGCACTCACGTCAACAAAACCAGAGATGAATAAATGTTTACTTTTATTCCTTAACAGATTTTAGCTAAAAGCTTTACAAAGTTGTAACGTATCTTCTTTTGCCTGCCAGTAAGACTGCACACTTCTTCATCATACTTACGTATTATCGTAAAATTGTATATTTCTAATGACGTGTCATTACTATTTCTTGCACTTATATGCGCTCATTCGCCATCTTTGATATTTCCCACCTTCCAAGTACAACAAAAAACAAAGTGTTTATAAGTTATTCAGTTATAAGAAATTACGTACGTTTGTTTTCTTTTAAGGTCAACAATTTATATATTAATGGAAGTTTRAATCTTGCGTTAATTTTGGAACATTTTTTCTTTTGAAATTAATATTTTTTCTTGAACATATTGATTCAGAAATAAGTTTATGTTTTGAGTCTAATTTATACTATAGACTTTTTATTTTTTAATTCAACCAATATCTGCTCGTATACACACAGATGTCTATTATTATTCAAAGAAGGTCGAGAGATCGTTGACGTCATGCTTCGTTCTAATGAAAAGTGTTTCGAGAATTAGAAAACAAGAAAATTTGCGTAAGTGTATTTCATCATTTTGGGATTACTTTGAAGGTGACAAAATAAATGTAGATGAATAATTAAAAGTTTTGCGTTTTATTTACAATTTCCGGGTACTTTTTTGTCACAATGTATATGATAAAATTGCATAAGATTAACTTGCAATGAAATAATTGACTTAAACGACGCAAGGAAAGATATCTTTAGTTCAGAAATCAAGCAATTCTTGAAGAGCAGCCATAGGTAGTACACGGCGTATGCGCAACCCTTATCTCAAATATAGCGTTATTGGCAAACAAAATTTTTTTTTACAAAACTAGGAGTTCTGCAATTAAAAAAAAAAAATCATTGAGCTAAAATAATAAAATTTCAACCGCCTATATATTTTAAATGAATAAGTAAACAAAATTTACAGGAAACGTTTTTATAGAGCCTTCAATTACATACAAAATCTAGCAGTTGCAAGCGAGATATGGATTTTTGTWTCCGATAATAAGAAAACGACACAAAAGTGTAAGGCGGAGAACGTTTTCATTGCAATTAAGAACTCTCTTGAAGTGAAAATAATGAAGTAAAACCCTATATTTTGAAACTTTTTTTTTTTTTAAAGGGAAGAGTACCACGCAAGCCTGCTATGAAATTTATGAAAATTACAAAGACGATGCTGTATCAGTTCGTGTAGCTCCACAATGGTTCACTCGCTTCCGTTCTGGAAATTTCGAAATTTCGATTTACAATGATGGCTCTAACGGAAAACTGGTAAAAAGCGGGCGCCCAAAAATCGAGGAGTTCAGCCAAATGATATGGGAATATAAATAAAAAAGCACATACTTGAATATTTATTTATTAGCATAAATATAAAAAAATAAGTTGACTAGAAATACGAAAAAGACTTTTCAACTAACCAATATTAAACTTTTTAACTACTTTAACTTTAATGTATATTTATTTGTAATGTTATGTTTTTAAAGTAAGTAAAGAAAAGAAGGAGGAGTAATCACTCTTCTTCGATGACTTCCTCTGCAAATTGAATCACGTTTAACATGTCGTGAAACTAAACTTGACAGTATAACGACATAAATGACCCTTCAACAATGCACATGTTTCACGTAAGGTAAATAGGTACCAAAGCTGACGCAATATAATGTGTGTTTATGACAGAGTCCAATTGTCAGATCAGTTAAAGTCGTCGAAGACCTTAGACAAAACAGAAAGTAAAAATGACCACAGGCGCACATACATGCATATATTTGTATATAAGCATATTATAAAGTAGACACATGTGGTTGWGTTTCGCAAAATAGCGACTTCAAACGAACGTACAGCAAATGGTAAAGAATATCTTCAGCAGTGCCACTCTACAAGTTGAATAAGTATAAAAGCTATCAATTTGAGAGCTGCTTACGTGCATCTCTATGTGTTGGAGCACGTGCATACTAAAGATATAAGATCAAAGTTCACATATATGTCTGAAACGACTATTGCTATCGTTAAAAACTCTGCATTATGTTGATGTGTCACAAAAATAGTGCGAAGTATGCATAGCTATATTGTGCTGATAAGTTGAATATGCCTTGCGACTTCTGTGTTTGACCATGAACCTAAATATGAAAAGGTGTTCTTTGATATTTATATTCCCACATCATTTGACTGAATTGCACAATTTAGCATATATTTCAATTTTATACCAAAAAGCTCTCATCAATAAGATACAAATATGTGTAGTTGCCACTATTTCTTCTGTCATCATTTGCCCATGTACATATTTTATTCGAAAGTTTCTCTTATTTCTTTTTGGTTAACCAAATCTTATATTGTCCAATTTAAGTTAGGCACCGAAGTACCATATTCATGAGAGAAAAGTGGATACTATGGAACTCATTAAAATACCAAGTTTACAGACAGACTCCAAATAATGTTACTCATTATGTCAACAGCTCAAACTGCTCCTTTTTCTTCATATACACCTTTGCCTGATTGCTAGATACTTTAGATTTATAAAATTAACCAGGGCCTTTCATCACACATATATTTCAATGAATATAAAAGAATTTTGTGAAAACTCACTTACAAATTGCAGACATCTTCTTCACAGGGTTCTGAGTATAATGTGTAATAATATTTCATTATCATAAGTATTGTTGAGTGCTCTAGAAAGAACATTTCTACTATTGCAGCAGAAAGTCTAAAATTCCTTTCAAAATCTTAGTATATTTGAAAAACCACGACTTACGAAAATTATACTCCGTA
>NW_017535405.1:0-8971 GCF_001853355.1 Bactrocera latifrons
ATTTCAAAGAGAGATATTTTAGTAAGTTTTCGAATATTAAAGTTGTGCAAGCGAGCCTCATCGGTGCTGATCTTGACTAGCACAGCATCGAAAGCACCGAAAACTACGGAAAGATCTCTTACTCCTTACCAAGAATTATCCACAATACGCTGCGAAATTTTTATTTTTTATTTTTATGGGATCACAAGCCAAGGAGAAATTTAAATAACGTTGGATGTATCATAAAACAAGGGCAGTAGAAGATTTTAGAAATAATTCAGCTTTCGGAATTTTAGTACAAATTTTGTTTTGCAGTTCTCTATAYATAGTACGTCCGAAACTGAAGAAAGAACGTATAGACCAACGCAGAGTATAGAAAGTATGCTTTAAAAGGCATGAAAATGGAAAGTAGCAAATAGTTCTGCCAAATTATATATCAAAGATAAAAAAGATATCAACTGAACTGTGGAGCATGTAAAATTCTCGAGTCGGGGTAGTGATTTTAACATAAACAGCTCAAGGAGATTACTTCACTTGCAAATTTAAAAAAAATAATTTTTTTGTGCATATATATCAAATGTTATTTTGAATTTTTCAAGACAATTTGAAGTTTAAAATTTTTCTCAAAAATATAATTTTTCAAGAGAGGCCTTTAATTGGTCAAAAGTGAAAATTTTTATAGACTTTCGAGCATACATTTGTGTTAACCTGTAAAAAATATTATATCTTTTTTGGTCTTGTGCACCTAATGATGAATTTTTTGAGGGTTCTTCTTGATAACGGCTGCGAGGATAAGAAAAAATAAATTGCTTAGAAATTTATCACCGATTGTGGAATGAAATGCATTAAAGTTTCTAAAGTTCTATCCTACAAAAAAAAAAAAAATAATAATAATAATTTCATGGTTACAAGTATATATAACTCCTTGATAGCATGCGACTAACAAGTCGTCCAGAAATGTCCTGGGTTACTCAAGACTGGCTTAAATTCTAAGAAGAAAATTGCCGCAGTTAAAATGTTCGCAAAAAGTTAGATATACCACATATATTTTGATATAAGTATATGCATACAATCGCTATCTAGCCCATTCATGTGTGGCATGCAATCATCGTTCCGTCTACCGTTAGCTGTTAGCTCATGTAGCTATGGCAGCAAAAACCAGCAGCTGAGACTTTCAAAAGCCTTAAGTTATGCTTTTGATTTTGGCGTTAAATCGTTACGCGCCGAAATCACAGCTAAATACAAAACGCTCAAGTATGCCGCGCTATGTTGTGCCATGTTAGATTTAATTTCTCGTAGCAAACGCACAGACAACCAATCTCGCTTTAAAATAAAGGTATATGTATTGTATTTTGTGATATATGTATACATATGTATGTATGTGTTAATTTCTATTACGAATGTTAATATTGCTGTTGTTGCTATGTGTTGCTATAACGCTGCACACACAGCACACAGCTCACGATACGTACATTGTAGCTTTCTTTAGCTATTTGGTCGTTACGTTCTGAAAGCATTTGGGTTTCGTGAAACTTGGTGGCAGCGCGCGTCGACTACGAAATTCTTGACACACACCTTGATAATGGCGCACAGTCATGAGCAAGGAGTGCATGTGAGCATGAAAGTGTGTATGTGTGTGTATGMGTKGTTGCCAGAATTGCCAATAGCGTTGTCTTGACACATAAATTTCTTCACATGCGCTGAGGACATATTTATATACGTACAGGAGTTACATATATACTCAAACAAACATATATATATGTATACATTAGAGCGGGTTGATTTACAGGAAGCATTTTTTTTTTTTGAAGCATTGAAATGTGTGCGTTGGTTTTTGAGATATCCGAATGAAATTTAATRGGTAGGTGTATTTAAATATTCTATTTATCATTTGYCGGAATTATCTAAATCGAACAACTATATAACACAACTCCCATACAACCGATTATATACGTTTATTTTCAACTTCGCCTTAAAAGTCAATGGCTCCTAATCGGTTTAAGATCCAGGTTTAGAAGCACCCATAGAACATTTYCAGCTTAAYCKATTTTATAGCAAAAAAATCGACCCRCACTAATACACATATACGTGCACGCCTATATTATATGTGTTGCTGTCAAGCTTTTCAATGCGCGACTAAACTGAAACGGAAAGTAGATTAGCGTTAATGCTGATTGTGTGTTAGGCACACGCACACACGTACATAAACACACAAAATTTAAGCTTTAAAATGGTAAGTCCCTGAAGACATTCCCCTCTGATATAATATAATGGAAATATATGTTGCCATTAAAGTATATTTATTTTCATTYACAAGTTTAGTGCAAATCTTTTTGTAACGCTAAAAATTATATTTCCTATATTAAATCGTTTTGTTGCTAGGTGAAATTGTTTAAAATTTTTGATTCTTCCATTTCAAAGAGTATTTCCACACATGCCGATTATATGCATGTTTAAAAAAGTATGAGATACTGCCATTCCATGCAGCCCTAAATATTTAGTAAGTGAAGCAAAGCAACAAATGCTACAAAAACTAAGTCCAAATTTAGGTTGAATCCCTACAAAGACTTTCTTACTGGCAGCTACGATGACTACTATGTAATTATCTTTTTTCGAATTAATAAAATGATAAATCTCACCTTATCAGTAATACCTAAAGCACTTGTCTGTAGCCAACTTGGCCGAGAGAGATCGGTCATCTCGTTGCCAAGAATAGTCACATRGTACAGCGATCGCCGATGAAAGCATTGTAAAAATCAAAGTATATTTWAAAGAGGCARTTTTTATGGCAGCTACATATATGAAATAATGATCTGATCTRAACAATATGTTAGGAGATTATTACGATAGCTGGGAAAATAATCCACATCAATTTCATGATGATATTTAGTCAAAAGCCATTACTTTTCTGAAAAAAAGTGTTCTATTTTGACCAATATGTTTGTGAGACATCAGTGCCCTATAAGCAAAATTTTAGATCGATATCTCAAAAACTGAGGGTGACTAATTCGATTCTTATAGTCAGRCTGATAATTTTTATGTTTCCTTCGTGAGTAAAAGCAAAGTTTTCCGTATAATTTTGATATTCCATTAAACTTTATGGTTACGGACATCTAAATTTTTCAGTGTCCGGTATTCAAAACATTTGGTTTGAAGATTTTTGTTTTGAACCAAGCAGTTTTAAAATTAAAATCTACGAAACTTTTTTGGGAGATGATCTTTGGGGTTTGAATAGAGTTGGTAGCAATGTGATTTGACTAATGCGATGGCCGTCAGTACTTATTAGGCCGCACCTCTGAGCTTCCGAAGTAAATCCGTATAGAGTTGTTACTGATATGGAAAATCATTTGACATCTGGGACTACACAAGGGAACACTGCCGAATGTTGTAAAACTTCAGAGAGAAATATTCTGTTTTTAGTTTTAGGAAGTTATAGAAATCTCTTAAGAATAAGAGAGCAGCCCGACACATGGAAAGCACACATAATTTAAAGTACATATGTTTTGTTAGGCTTGTGGCTTTAGGTGAGACGATATTTTGTTCGAAGCTGGTCTTTTTGACAGCTGTTACCTGATTTTATGATATTTTATAATAAAAGACTTACTCCGAAACAATGTTTGCAAGTTATTTAAATTTATTATCCAACTAAGGATTCGGTTGGTGCTGTGTGCAGCCGCTTTATGCAAGATTTGGCCGAAGAATCTTGGTTTGCGGGCCTGCAAAATCCAACTCGTGCAAAAATTGAAGTCGAATGGTTGTCAAACGCGTCGCATGTTCTGTTAATGGGCCCACAATGAGATGGCCACCTATTACCATTTTCATAGAACATTTTATTCAGCAATGAAGCTCACTTTTGTTTGAATGTTTTATACGTTTATAAATAAAATTGGCGCATTTAGAGTGCTGATAATGCACAAGTCATTGTTGAGACGCCGTTACATATTCAAAAGGTCACTGGTTGTTGAGCTTTAAGCACAGAGGTTTTTATGTGTCGAAATTTCTTCAAAAATCCTTTCATAWTGTTACAGTCAATGTGGAAGGCTAGAGATTCATAATTAATGACCTTTTCGTGCCTGAGTTGGAGCAGGTTGATTTGAGCGACCTTTGATTCCAACACGGTTGCGCTACATGCCACACAACCAACGAAATGAGCAATTTATTGAAGAAAAATAGTGAAAAGCGTATTATTTTCCTCGTGAACCCTTTGTCGTGACCTCAATAAGTTTGGAATTTAGCAACGCTGGACTACATTATTTGGGATTATGGTAAGTCACTCTCCACGCAGATAAGTCCAGGACTATTGACGAAAATTGTACTCTCGGTTGGAATTCATCAAGCCAACCGCTGAGAGCATTTGCTTGAAATAACTTTTAGAATATTATGGCAAAGCCTTATCTCTATAATAATGATAAGTTCTTGGCCATGAAATTAGATTGCATGCATTTTATTTCTTCTCAAAACCACATGTCTAAAAAACACGCTTTACAAAAGGTATAATTCCCATATACCTTAAAGAAGCAGTCAGAGGGCCCTGAAAATCAAGAGGACATTTTATTTTCTAGTGATCAAGCTCGAAATACTAAACCAACNGCCCTGAAAATCAAGAGGACATTTTATTTTCTAGTGATCAAGCTCGAAATACTAAACCAACAGTGATAAATGAGGACGGTATAATAAAAGTCAATAGACTAGTTTCRTTTACTCTCTAAATTATGCAATAATTTAATTTTAAAATCAAATATAAATTGCTGCGCGTACAGTGTGCCTGCAAACACAATA
The DNA here is from genome assembly GCF_001853355.1 of Bactrocera latifrons. Lineage (NCBI taxonomy): Eukaryota > Metazoa > Arthropoda > Insecta > Diptera > Tephritidae > Bactrocera > Bactrocera latifrons. The sequence goes on from NW_017535405.1 coordinate 4,759, forward strand.
GAACCAGAAAGTCAATCAAATAAATTAAACAAAAGCAGTCCGCCAACTGTCAACAATCAGAAGTCAACGCAAGAAAATAATAAAAATTCGTGCTATGCAATGACAGTGACATAAAGCGGCGCAGGAACGAACGAAATGAAATGTGTCGCCATTGGCGTTGTCCARCAACTAACACCGCCGATTAGAGAGGACAGCACCGGTGTGATGCCTTTTATTGTGGCGGTGAGTTTGGTCGCGAGAAAGCGTTAAAAAAATATGCAAAWTGTCCAAAACGCTGAAACAACATAGCATAATAATAGGCGCCAAGGCATGAAGTCGTCCGTTGATAAGCTTTTGGAAATGGAAACGACATTCGAGCTTTAATTCGATGGACAGCGACGGCCAGTGTTTGTCTTGTATTTATGTGTACGCAAATAACGGTGAAATTAATTAAGCAGTAGAGTGGTTACGCAGAAACGTTTATTTGCTCAAATGCGAGAATTTAKGCAAAGAAATTAGGCGTGTAAGAGAACGCCTACTTTAGTCTTAGCTAAAACGTCTTAAAGTATGCTATGTGCTTGAAAATTGTCATAGAAACCTTACATTTAATGAAGAGAGAAGTATGTTTAAGCAGAAATTTTAATTTTTATTTCTAAAATAAATTTCAAAAATCGAAGAAATTAAAGTTAAATCAATAAAATGTTGAAAAAATTACAAAAAAAAAATCAATTTATACAAGAGATAAAATAAATCTTGTCTAAGATAAGCGGCATTTAAAAACTTTAAAATAATTTTTTTTTTTAATTGAGTTTTAGTAATATTTCTACACAAAAGTGATGTCTAACATTGAAGTCTGAGAAAGCTTAAACATTCATCATAACTTTTTTGACCTTTCTAAGTCTAAACAAAGAAGAGACAACAGTGACAGCTGTCATTTCTACAGTAATTTACAAAGACACCGCACGTCATGTCGTAATATTTTGAGCGCAAACTTACTTTCTCTGCGGCGCGATAAGATGTCAGACTCTTTTGTTTTCTGATATTTGCTTGTTGCYGTAATTTCCAAAAAGAATAAAAGTTTGTGAAAAAAGAATTTCTCACCAAATAATTACATTTTTGCTCGTTTTTCTAACGCTTTACGCTTCTATACACTCATATTGTTGCTGTTGTCGCTCTGTTTGTCTTTTATACGCTTCATTTGATAAAGAAATAACTTGAGATAAGCGACAAAGTTTCGCAAACAAATATTGTGTGATTATGCGACACTTGGTCCGGCTGGCGTGCTTCGAACTGTGTAAGCGGCTTTTGTTCGCGCATTGTTCAAAAATTKAAGCATACTTTTGGCAGCAAATTAAATACAGATTTTTCTGACTTGCCGTCTATGAAGTTCTGTTGCTTTAAATATTGTTTTGATTAAATTTTTTGCATACTTTGCGGCTTTGAGGGGCACTAAATTCGAGCAGTGCTGCAGCAATGTTTTTAGCATACATTTGGGGGCAATTCGTGAGCGTGCCAGGCCGCTTACATTAAAAAGGTGATTTCTGTTGCGCAGTTTTCAGCGCTTAAAGTCTTTCATTTACTTGCAAAGCAGATAAAAAGCATGCTTAAAGCGTGACTGCGATTYTACAGCCTAAATGTATACTTCAATTCCAATTTCTAACGTTTAAAATCAAGAAGAACGTTTAAAAGAAATCTCAAAACTTACAAAAAGAAGCTACAAAATCTTCCAAGCCACGGAAGTTTTCTGTATTCAAAGACACAATTCAGCAGCAACTTAAATTTCTTTTCAAGTTTTTTTTTATTTATTTATATCCTCCTCTTATTATAGGGTGGCCTGGCTTATGGTGTTGCAAATGCTGTTGTGCTTGTACCACTTGCGACATTCGCTTGCACGAAAATCACATCTGACATTGACAAATTAGTTGCCAACTGGGRAATGCACGAAGTAAGTCGCGAACAAAGTCGGCGTATATGTGTGCGTAAGCACATACCTATGCGCCTAAATGCATACTCAGGAATATGTAGGATTGCCGCACGCGGGCAAACACATGCATGTGTGTGTGCCGGTGTGTGGTCGTGCGTAAATTTATATCTCACACGCCCCACWCATTTTGGCGTGGCGTGGCACTCGCGGCTTGCAGCACTTTGCAATAAATTAAAATGTGTGTGGTTGCGAAAGTTTCTAGGAATGCAATGCATACGCAGCAGAATTTCAGACGCCGTCATTTAGTAGAGCGAATGTGATATTTCCGCACATTTCGGGGTGTGCCAAATTAGGTGAGGGATTGGSTTAGTATCTAAGCGGTTTAGGCTGACAGTGGCGGCCGGCAGGCAGTTGTAGGTTATCAAGTCGGTTGCCGCGCTGCACTTAGTTGACTAGAATCGCTGTAAAAATTTTAGATTTATGGTGTTCTTGATAAAAATWCATTGATGAGCTTGAGCAGCTACAAGATAAAGAAGGTGTTCTGAGAATCTTGAAACTAAATTTTGTATCGTTGTTAATGATAGGACTTAAGATACTTACTCAGAGAAAATTATATTNAACTAAATTTTGTATCGTTGTTAATGATAGGACTTAAGATACTTACTCAGAGAAAATTATATTTACTTCTGTCTTAAGAATGCTGCTAACAAGTAATCCACGGAACCAGTGGTGGAACATAAAAGGAGAGTTAGGCTTATTGRTTAGAGAGWGARCMTTCAAAGGTATAATAGTGTGATGYGGCAGGTAKGAGCTCATGACCTGTTGCAGCATGWAGTGCAGACATGTTTGATAGACTCAAGGGTYTCATAATTGAATATATAGGGGTTTTAGCTAGCACATCGGAAGGGCGTTCTAAGCTATCAAGTGAGCTCCTTGTTAGAGTCGACCTCATAATCGAACTTAACGTCACTCACAGTTTGAAGAACGGAACTGCGTAAGATTTACTCACTTTTTTTCGAAAAGCTCAAACGTTAAGTCTGCGGACTTTCAAAATTTTAGTCACAAGAAGAATAAGTGCATAATACAGATTTCAGAATTTAAACAGATTTTAACGATCTGACCATCCCTTAAGCCGTACATTACAAGATTTTCTCTTCGGCTCACTTTTCTGTGGTGAATAATGAAAGCGATGGGTATATGTCAGTTTTTTGGAGATGCTGAAACCTTTTGTCTGCGATATAACGTTCGACTGTGGACCAAGTCTWCAAACACAGAAAAGAGGCGAGAAAGCATAGAAGCTATTAGATAATTTTATCATATAAAAGCTTTTTTTTTTTTAAGCGTTCTCAAATAAATTGGTTCAGCTCCATACATGTTACCAGATTTTATAACCAAAATATATGTACTTGCTTTCAAATTTACTCGCTAATTTCAGTTGTCAAGAAGCTGATGGATGATCTTCGTCGAAATTGCTTAATCCGTGATATTATAAAAGGGGTTTCATGGGTTTACGGGTTTCAAAAAATCGTTTTTTGATTGTGTTATTAAATTCTGCAACAACTCTAGAATATCGGCATAAATTTTCAAGTTCATTCGAATAATAATTTATTAAGTCGTTGCAAACTTGTGCGCTCGAGGCTAGCTTGGCTAAGTGCGCCTTCTGTAAACGCGTTTTTCTCGTAGCTGTGTTTTAGAAGTCAGCTGGAAAGATTTCTCGAGATATCGTTTTACATCGATCTTGGACATTCGTGTCAACAATAACCCAACAAAATATTTGTAGAGATCTGTTTGCATCCCAAACTTATTCTCAACTGAAAATGCCACATTTTGAGTAGAGTTCTCGACATTTGCGGAAAATTTTGCTTTTCTTTTTTTAATTCCAAGAAAAGTGGACCCGTCCATGCTTTACTGAGGCTGGCACATACATAGATAATACTATTACTCTACTACTACCATCTATATGATTTCTATTAATAGAATTTTTATAAAGCAACTTGTGTTAGTTTACAAAACAATGGATCATAAAGCAATTCGTGTGTTAATTAAGCATTGCTTTTTAAGAGAATAAGGGCAAACATTTTTGAACCGTTTTTATACAATAAAGCCTTAAATTTACAAAATACAAAAAAAAAAAAAACGGTGGAAGCAAAGTTGTAGACTTAACACTTAACCGATCTTCATGAAATTTTACACAGGTCTGTAAGATACACTTCGAAAAGACTTGAAGAAAGGACTTTTTTCGATTACAACTATTTGAAATTAAAAATGTTCCGAAAATATCACTGAACATTTTTCTTGGTGGATAAATGT
>NW_017535406.1:0-1629 GCF_001853355.1 Bactrocera latifrons
GTGTAGGTTGTGGTTGGTTATTCTGATAACCCATTCTTTGGTTGTAATTCCTTTGTGGCTGGACTTGTTGGAATCATAAATTATTATTGAAATTACCGTTATTGAATCTGTTGTTATTAAAGCAATGTTGTCTGTTATTTGAAAAGTTTTGATTTTTTTAAATTGTAATGCGAAGGTCGGTCGCATATTGTTAGATTCTAATTCTTGTGCTTTTGCCAAAGCATTTGGTAAATCGCTTSGCGATAGTGAAAATAATATGTTTGCTAAGTTTCCGTTTAGCCCCGTTATGAATGAGCGTAAAGCGTCCCGCCTATTTTTGACATTAAATTCTTTAGTTACGGCACGATCTGATCCGTAAGTCATTATGGTTTTGTTTATTAACAAGGTTAATTTCTCATTAACCTTATTATAGTATTCAATTCTGCGCCTTGGCGCAGAATACTCATTTCTTGCTCAATTATGTGAGCTGATCGCTTATCGGCGTAAGCGAAATCTAATCGTGCTAGAATAGCATCAAAATTTAAAACTGTTCCGTGGTTGGACAAAATGTCATTACCATCGTGAGTAATTTTATTTCTTAATATGGTCAATGCAGCAAAATACCTACGGCTGCCTCTTACGTATAAGCTCATTGCATTGTTAGCTGATTCCCTCCAGCTAACATATTTGTTCTGTTTTCCCCAAATTCTGGTAAAGACTTTATTACTTCTAGGGATTCGTCACAGCGAATCTCTTCAGGTTTATAATCAGTCATTGTTGTAGATTTGGTTAAGTCTTCTATTTGCCTGCGCATTTTAGATATTTCTAATCTGAGAGATGCGTTTGTTGCGGCAATTAGTCTTGCGACTAAAGTCTCATTTCCACTACTTAAAGTCATTTTTCATTAACTAATTTTTTCTTTATTTTAAACAATTTTTCATATTTAATATTAGTGGGATGATTTCCCTTTTAATATAGGTTTTACTTACTACTAACTTGTTGCTGCTACGGCTGTTTCTCTTGATGAATTTTTTCGTCCTTTRGATTCCCTCGATGGCTACGCCGAACTAACTTTATGTTCTTGTTGCTTGCTGCTTTCTCTTGATGAATTTTTTCGTCTTTTGGATTCCCTCGATGGCTACGCTGCTTGGCGTGCAATGCCTAATGATGTTTTTTTTTTTGCTTTATTTTTGTCTTTGTCACTTTGTTTGGTTTTAACTTTTCTCCCTATATTTGTGATACTTGCTTTTTTTTTTTTAATTTTTAATGCGTTATTCGCATTCGTACAACCTCTCGCACGAGGTGTATGTACATTTTTTTTGGTTCTCGAGTTCACTAGTCGCGACCGTTCCGGCACTAGGGATACATTCCTCTCCCTTTATGCGACTGACACGAGCTCTTATCGTTGGGCGCCAATTAACTTCCTTGCGTGGGAAGTATTAAAATAAAATATTTCTCCGCTACGCGCGGTGGAAATGAAACAACGTGTTTGGTTTTTGAATCGGTACTCCGGTGCTCGCTAGTCACCTTCAGAATAACTTCTGAATACCTTCTGACTTTATTTGTTAATTCTCTTCTATTTATAATCTTACAATTCTATATGTAATAGCTTATTACTAAAGATGCTTTGGCATTACACTAAGTGATGAA
>NW_017535406.1:2009-4548 GCF_001853355.1 Bactrocera latifrons
ATGTAGTTGTGCAAATGCCTCAATACCTGTGTCCCTAAGAACGTGTGTATTCTAATATCTGTCGCGCTCCAGCATACATATTTGCATACATTGCGAAAGCAAAAATTGAACCATGAAAATATCACAATGATGTTGTTGGGAGTATGCATACATATATTTATGACTCTTCATATTCTTGGGAATGTGAGACGGAGAAGACAATAAAAAACGTGCGACACTTGTTATTGTGAATGTATGTACGTATATATGTACATATATATCTCGCATTTGCTTTCGTAAACAGACAGAAAAAGCGTGAGGTTTTTTCGTTACGGAATTTCTGGATTCGGTCCCCGTGGCCCGCGATAAAAGCTATGCAATAGCTTAAAAGAGAAAAACTAAAGAAACTGATAACATAAGTAGATTGTAGGCCATATTTAATTTTTCTAGCAACTTCCGTGTTCTAAAAGGTAAAAGAACTATATGARATGAAAGTACATTAGTCAAATAACTAAAACACATTTCTCTCTTCTTATTTCTCTGATTTCAGATTCTTCAAAAACTAATAATGTTCTTTTTATTTCTTTCAGGGGCTAATTAAGTTGTAAATAGTTTATAGTAGTAGTTTTAGTATTAGTTATTGTTAGTTAGTTTTAGTATTTATTGATTTATAAGTAGTATATACACTTGAGCCAAGCTTGGTGAAAAAGAGCTAATCTTTGTTGATTAGGTTGTGGGTAGACAAATTCTCTCTAATGTATTTGTACATATATTTCTAATAAAATAAATTTTATTTTTATTTTTCATTGCAGTTTATTAATTAAGTGAAATAAATTTACATGTATTTTCATTTTCAATAAAATTTTAAAAATGAATTGTCCTCATAGTCTATCTTATTTTGTCACACATCTCAGTAGATTTTTGTGTAGAAATTTGACCGGCGTAGAAGAAAAATGCGAAAAAATCATAGATATATTATGTCGTTTGCACATTTGTCTGTATGTTTGCGAAAGCAAATGTTCTACAAAAGCGTATTTCTCTACTTAAACAAAATTATTTGAACCATGGTATATTTCTTTCAGGCATAACCCAACCATAATTAGGGCAACGTACACATATGAATATGTCACCAACAAAAATTGAAACATTGTTCTACGAAAACAGCAATCGTCTCGGCATAAGCATCATAAGACAATATGGCAGCCAAATTGGCGAAGAACAAATGTAGTAAAGTTTACAACAAAAACGATTTCAGCGACCTCGCTTTATTCATAAAAACAGACGCTGTAACACCTCTGGTACAACATCAATGTATGTATGACTTGTTACTTGAAAAACGTCAAACATACAAGTCGCAACTTGATKGTTCCATGTCATACCTAATCAACACAGTGATCAGGCAGAGAACGTAAAGTATAGAGAAGGTGCAAATCGAAATCTGTATGTTGTTCGATTGCGCGGCTAACAGAGCTGATAGATTTATAGTAGGGAATTCACCATTTACGCTGCTATTTAGCAGAATTGAGCACGTTCTCTGGCAGAAATTTATGTAAAACGACGAATTCATGCGAGAATAAATAAAGAGAAATGCTTTGTAGAAAAATATACAAAGTCACACAAAGAATATAAAAAAGCATTCTTTGAGTCACATATGCATGCTTCTTTTATATTCTATGAACCATTGTTTTCCGAAAAATGGTAAAAATTTTATATTATAAAATTAAATAAAAAATAATTTTCAATAAATTCTTATTTCAAAAATGATAATAATTTCGGCTATTATATTATATTACTTTCGACTATTGTAAAATGAAGAYGTGCCAAATTAACTTAAATGTGCTCATATAAACACTTCCATTCAATCCTTTCATTTCTTCAAAAAAATTAATGACTTTCATGAAATATATTTCCATATTCGTAGCAATAGAATTTCTATGGCATATACATATATACATACATATATTATTTCTTCAGCCGAAAGCCTTTGATGCTAGCGCTGCGTACTTTAGTTTATTTAATAATTTGTTTATTATGTAAGATTTAATAAAATAAAATAAAAAAAAATATTATTTCTTTTGCACATTTGTCTGTATGTTTGCGAAGACAAATACGAGCCACATATGTACAAACAACGAATAATGGCCGCGCGGATCTTGACATCTATGTATGTTGTCACGGGCAACCAAGGCCAAAKCGCACGACAAGTGTCTTGCTGGTAGAAAATCGGAGTTGTGCCGAAAARATAAAGTAATGGCCGCCGATTGTTCCCTCTTCCCATGCCGCTGTAACAGCTTCACCTACAAACGTGCGTAAATATGTATATATGTATACGTATGAGCGTGAATACATATCGACGCAGATTTTTGCGAGATGCATCAAAAGTTGTTCAATTTATGATTTTTAGCTTTTGTCATCGTCGCGAAAATACCCTTGTCGTCAAAGGCATGCTCGGGGAGATGTTACGGCGTCTGTTTTTATGAATGAAGCGAGATCGCTTGTAGAATTTGCGCCTGCGGTTATGAATGAAATATTCATATGTGAACGCATATGTATGTTTGTA
>NW_017535406.1:5223-7789 GCF_001853355.1 Bactrocera latifrons
CAAAAAATGGAAGAAATTTTAATTCAGTTCAAAATAGAATACTTATTTTTTATTTAACTTCTAAAATAATAAAAATATTGCGTTTATTCGCTTAGCCCATCCATGTTGTTGTGCTCGTATAATTAAGTCACCTAAAGAAAAATGTAGTTATTCGAAGTATAAAATTGTTCTTCAGTATTCCTTTGTACATTTCACCTGTCATTTTCCCGTCTATTTTAACAATCGGGCCAACGCCTGATGACGTGAAGCAACCCCCCACCATCACCGATGAAACGCCATGTTTCGCGGTTTTTTTTTTAGTGTATTTGGGATTGAGTTCTTGCAAAGGGGGTCGTCTTACATATGGTTTCCCATCATTACCAAATACATTAAATTTGGATGCGTCACTTCAAACCACCAAATTCCAAAATTTAGAGTCCTTCCAGAGATGGTCTTTAGCAAACGCTTTTCGCTTTGCAAAATTTTTTTTTTAAACGTTAGGTTTTCGTCTTGCTAAACGGCCATTCAATGAATTTTCTTGTAGTCGTCTTCGTACATTTTGCGCAGATATTTGTACGCCGTGGTATTCCTCTAATTGAGCCCTAATTTCTGTGGAAGTTAAAAATGGATCAGACTTACTTCGCCTTACTAAGGCCCTATCGGCAGAACGGGTGCTCTTTCTTGGCTTTTTACGCGGTAAGTTTTCAAAATTCTTATTTTGTTATAAAATTTAACAGCGTTATATTTTGATATTTTTGAAAACATTCCCATATGACCCTTCTTTCGCTGAAGTTGTGCTTTAGTATTTTAGTAATTTAGTAAAAAAGAACAATATTGATGTAAATTGTGGCGAAAAAATTTTAATTTACTCGTTTCAAACAGAATGACTTAATTATGTGAGCACACTTTTATTGACAATAAATGGAAAATTCATTTAAACTCTCCCAAACGAAAATACTTGAATGTGCTGTAAATCGGTGGCGTTCCTAGAATAACGGAACTTTTTGCTCGCGCAATATTAGGGATGTTGCATAAAGAAAAATACCTTGTTTTTTTACATGTGGTAAAAAAGTACTGAATGACTTAATTATATGAGCACAAGTGTACATATATAAGCTTATTAATAGGATATAATTTTAATATTCTCACATAACCTAATCAAAAGATTAGGTCTTTTTCACCAGCTTTTTTCAAAGCTTGGCTCACGTGCCCATACTACTTACTACCTTAATAAATACTAAAACTAACTAACAATAACTAATACTAACACTTCTACTACTACTACAAACTATTTACAACTTAATTCTAGCCTGAAAGAAATAAAAAGAACATTATTAGTATTTGAAGAATCTGAAATTAGAAGAGAGAAATGCATTTTAGTTATTTGAATTATGTAAAGTATTTGTATTTCCTTTACCTTTCATCCAACGGAAGCTACTAGAAAAATTAAATATGGCCTACAACCTAAGTTACCAGTTTCTTTAACTTTTGCTGTTTATTGAAATACCTCGCCCTTGCTTCATTTTTGTAAATCTCTAACTGCTGGTGTGCCAGCCATTTCGAATTTTTGAACAGTAAAACTGTAACTTTTATAGGTCTAAAAATTGGTGCCTATGTTCGAGGCAATCTCCAGCCTCGCTATACCACTCTGGVTATTTTTGTTGAGTAATTGCAGTAATCTGGGCTAAAATCATCGATTTTATACCCACTCTGCAAGAATTTTCCATAAATAGTTCTTTATAGAGGCTCATTTGAAGGCGGCTTATTTCGTAGACTCTATCATTGGGATTAACCAACCTTARGTCATCCGCGCTTTTATAATTTTTGGACCTTATAATTGCTTCCGATGAGTCTTGTAGAGAGGTATCATTCTTTCTCACTAAAAAAGCACATTTTTCGCATTTCAATCTGCATAAAATCTTCTGGTATATTGCATATCTAGTATAGTAGCGACGAACCTGTTGCTCTGCTGGTTTTTCGGTCTGAGCAAAGTGCTCATCTGGAACATATATTTGTTCCACGGCAAGTTGCCCAGACGGGTTTAAATTTTCTTTAAGGTCGTCTTCCTGGCCAATATCCCAATCAAGGTTTACATCGTCCTCTTCTTCGCAGTTGCTGCCTGTTTGCGAGAAGTTGCGTCGCAATATATGCATCGACACTAGYCTTGCAACAATATATTGCATTTCGTGTGCTAATGGATGATTATTACATCCTAAATTTGCCCGCATTCTATAAAAAAAAAGTTTTCCAGTGCATCCTGGTTCATTCTCCCTAGGAGTATAAAGTATACATTSGAATATTCTTCGAATATATCGCCGCTCAATGCAATCATTGCATTTATCGTGAAAACAAATGAGTCCAGGCACAATATTTGGCTGTTGGGCTTTTTAATATTCTTGATGTATTCGATGTGATCTCTTAGCCTATTAATTTTTTCAATACAACCTCTTTGTATTGGTCGACGTCRCGGATTTGGATTGCAAAGCGTCTTGCAATCCAATTCGTCGAAGAGATCGTTCATTCTTTTCACCAGCAGTTGGGTTGCTTTAGCGCATTTTTTTAAGTGCTCATCGGAGCCCAACAAATT
>NW_017535407.1:0-25971 GCF_001853355.1 Bactrocera latifrons
CGAAAGGTCTCCCAGGAGACTAATGTTGTGAGAAAAGCTTTTCCTCAATATATGTACTATATACTTTTTTTGAAGCTTTTTCAAGTGATAAAAGTTCTTTTAGCGCCATTCACTTGGGAGTGGGCAGAAACGATTCTTTTACATATGGCTAAAGCAGTTCACAACCTCTGGTCGTAGTCCAAGTATCTTCTGGGTAGCAAAACAACAAAAAAAAAAAAAAAACATACGTCTGAGGGCGAGCTAAAATGAGAACCTTCTACCGTACCGTACCGTAAAAAAATACTCCAAATAAAAATGACACAACAGCCTCGGATGAATATACATAAAACGTCGACGAAAAACTATTAAAACCTACAATGATCGGATCTCAAATTACTTCAGTATTTCATATTATCTTTTTTTTAGTTTTATCAAAGAACAATTTGTAAAGAAAAAATATCTGGCCCATGTCAATTTTGCCTCTCAAATACCCGGCAATTATGAGCTCGCATTGTGAGTGGCAACCAAGCGAACTACCGCTTAAAATGCGAAACAAACCTACATACTTAAAAACCTATTAAGAAAATGTTATTATAATTATTATTACTTGCAACGTGCAACATTTGATGGAGCATTTGCATGCATGCCACAAATGCAACATAATGTGGCAGAACGATGGGGCGAATGCTAACAATATTGATACTTAAAAAATTGTTCGATTGCTCTGTTGCACTGTTCCTACCGGTTTTTCGTTGTCCCGCTTTGTTGCATGTCGATTCCGCTGCCTGCGGGAAGATTTGACGGCTTCAACGTCAAACACGCCATTGTTCAAGCTCTGCAATAAGCTGCAAGCTGCTTCAATATGCGAGCTGACTAAGTGACTGTGGAATTGAGGGACTTGCGTAGATATATTTTTCTGTCTCTTTACGCTCTTCTTCTCGTCTTCTCGCTCCGCATCAGCAATTACCGAACCTCGAATGACTTTTTAAGCTCGGCTTTGGCGAAATTACAGATTGAGTTGCAACGTTCACAATTGTTTGCCAATTTGGCTGACGACTCAATGGAGGCATAAACGAAATGGCTTTGCGTGTTGACCAAACACATACATGCATACATGTGTATATACATGCATATGGAAGACATTTCCATAAGCATAAACGGCAATTCGGCGATTTTTTGTCACCAAACGCTTCCAATAATCCTACAAGGTAGAGTTGCCAAGCCACACCAAGGTTCGAGTGCGTCATTTGCGCGCAGCAGTCAGTCCATTTGTCTGCCTTTAGCGTTCGCTTGATTTCATCAATTGCGGCTTTATAACAGCGGTTTTATTGGCATTTAATTGACTTCTAATTGACGGTCAATTATTACTTGGCGCTTTGCCGATCGCGATTAAACTAGACCAAGACTTAGTAAAAAGTTGAGAAATGGCGGCAAAGTGAAATGCAATTTTCATGTAAGGGTGATACGAGAAGTCAGTGATAATTTGAATTCATCGCGGAGTAACTTTTCTTTTTAAGTCTTTATGAAAGAAATCCAGATCGAGAAGACTGCAGGAAATTTCTAGAGCATGTCACCAGGGAAACAATAGAGCCCGCATTGGCAAGACTTCGCTGTAAGCGTCTGGGGTTCCCGCGATATGATACACTGAAGTAAGTATCAACAGGGAGGCCACAGATTTTGTTGAAATTCATTTCTATGGCAGACATCTTAAATGATGACTACTCCTCCTGGACCATGTAACTGAACTCCATCAGTTATCGTAAAAGACCAACACTGGTCTATGCGTGGCTCGCTGGCCTACCAGATTAATGGTACCAATACTTTAGAGTTCCCATTTTTTCTTTAAACTGCACTGCGAATTTAAGTAATAGATTGTTCAGTGGTACTACCTCTAAAGCTCACAAGATACCAAGATCTACAAATATTAAACTTATCTGGAAATATGGTGTTAGGTTAGTTTATGTTAAAAAGTCAATCCTAACAGTGATCTCACTTCGGCAGCTTAATACGCCGGTCCGTTGTCATACGTAAAACCTATGTAATCAATCATAGAACCCTCACAAATCGACAAAGCGCTTTAGGACTGCCGAGATGTTCCAATCTCAGTTTTAAAAGGCTTAACAATGGAATAGTAAGTGGCTTAATATTTCCTCCTCAACCGATAAGATTTTAGAGATTCGCTTTGCCAAGCGCAAGTAGTTCAGTAAATCTCCTCCGTTCTACTCTGACTCGCAGTCGCAGCTCTTTGAATTTAAACTGAGGCGATGATCTTTGATCTTAAAATTACAAGATATCGGGATTTTCAAAGAGTTTATGAAGAGATCTTTAAGATTAGTAGTAACAGATGATCTAAGTAGGTGTACTTCTCTCAAAAGCCTTGAGCCGTGTCAATTTGTTATCATATTTTCCCTCAGTATTGTTTGCAATTTCATCAGGGAAAGATTTACGGCTGAACAACAGAAACAAATCGAAAAGCGTACAAAATCCATTTTGTGCAATAATTGTAGCTGCTCAATCTTCCAAAGCGACCTCGTTTCATGTGCTCTTGAAAAGTTAAAAGGAGATCCGACGTTTTTGAGTCCAATTTTATTCAGCGATGATGCCTATTTTTGGCTCAATGTAAACAACAAATATTCCTGCATTTGAGAAGAAGAGCAACCGGATTCAAGAGCTGCCTTCCATCCTGCAAAAACAATTTGTGATTTGTAGGCCGGTGGAATCATCGGTCCATATTTCTTTAAAAATGATGCCGGTGAGAACATAACCGTCAATAGCGACCGTTATCTCGCCATGATAACCGACTATTCGATAGCTGAAATTAAAACACGTGATCTTGACGACATTTGGTTTCAACAAGTCGGCGGCACTTCCCAAATATCGCATTAATCCGTGGATTTATTGAGAGAACACTTCGGCCGCTCGATTGGTCACCAAGATCGTGTGATATCACACCATTAAACTTTTCCTGTGGGAATATGTAAATTATGCTGACAGGTCCTCTTCGATTTAAGTCTTGGAGCACAATGTTCTAATATGCTAATGGCATTCAAAAGTTTTTCAGAAAACTAATTATATTTCAGCACCTCTTAAAGACAAAACTCTTCAGTGATTTCTGCTGCTTATTGGCTGCTGTCTCTTATCTTACTTAGTTGCTTACCTACATATTTCCAATGGCAATCAGACATGTACATATGTATGTGGCTTATATAAGATACTTATTTATATATTTGCTTCAATATATATAAAATATTTAGAATAATTCATTATCAAAAAGTGAAATATTCTAATTAATTGGCAATTGATATTAAATATTTAATAAATTATGAAAATATTTAAATTGCCATACAAATATTTAGTTAATAGACACCTACAGTTATATATGTACATATTGTACGTGGCATGCTGTACCCAAGTGTTTGTTGGAAAATGCAATTGGAAGCAGGCAAAAACGGAAATTTCATTTTTTTGTATTCATAAAATATATACAGGGTCTTTAAATCGCATTGAAAATTTTAGGTTGGCAGATGGTGCTAAGTGAAAGTCATATTGATCCAACGGCGTCTGAATATATATAATGAGTTAAAGTTGTAAAACAACCTGTTCGAAATTTTGTTTCCACTCGAAAGCTTTGTTAATGCAGATTTGGAGTGTTTTTGACACCTGAGAGGTTTGGTAATCTATTTCGATGTACTCCGTGTTTGAATACGAAATATTGTTTGTAATAGTTGAAATAATATGAAACAGCTTTAGATACCTTAAAATTGTATACTATATATAATAAAAAAAAAGATTATATTAGTATACCTTAAAATACCTACTAAAATAGGAGAACTTATGACTATGATTTAGTATACACTGCACTGAGTTTTCTGACAGAACATGTGCCAGTATCGGCAGAAGACTCAGCTGACAGAGATCCTCTTACCTTTGTGCACAATTTAAACAATCAAATTGCCGCATGATGTTGAAGGCAACTTTGGAAAAGCCAACACCGAAAATGGATGCTATTTTAAACGATTGATTGAAAATTTAGTACATGGATCTACGAAAATGGTTATATTAGATGTTGTGTGTATATTATTTAATACAGAAATTTATATATTAAATATCTTTGGAAACATATTTAGAAGGTATAAAGCAAGCGAAAGCTTTTAGACCCACAAAAAATGCAATCAGAGTGCATCATCTCATTAGAACTATGACATAAAACATGCCTTGAAAAGTGGATCACAATTGTGAAAGGGCTGCACTGGTAACTTATCAAATCTATTTTCTATCCATATATGTAACTAATATCGTTTTCGACTTACTGTAACAACTTTAGTCAATTGCTCAAATTAAAGTAATAAGACGCCTGAAAATTACATATTTTTGCTAATAATTGAAATTTTACACATTTTCCACTAATTGAAAGTAATTACTTTCAAGTGCCTCTGGGAAAATTTTCAAAATATAGAAATATATGCGTGCTTATCCGCAAATAGTGATAAGATAATTTTTGCACTTCATTAAAATACTCTTTGTCGTGTGTGTGGCAGGTCGACTGTGCAAATAAGTTTTCCCAAATTAATTATTTTGTGGTTTTTGCGGAATTTTCGAAATTATTGAATTCATCAAATGCACGCCATATATTTTCTAAATGATAACAGTACATTTTTATGCAACAACAACAATAAAATATTGCCAGCAATTAAAGTCGGCTGCAATTTCATCATCATTTCCTTGTCACTCATGTGGTTGTGTGTGTGTGTGTGCGGGAAAATATGAAACGATTCGTTTGTCTTAACTCAAGTCGACAAAAATTTCTCATCACACCCAGACAATAGCCGCCCACTCGCTAAATTATAATGTTGTCGGTTACATTGTAACTGTTGGCAATTAAAATACAACACCTCTGCAACGAAATTTATGATTATTGACAATTTAATTTGAATTTTTTCGATTCAATAACGATAAATCACAAATATGTAGACATGATTGCGACGATAAACCCATACGAAGACGCCTGACGAGGACTTATGGATGTTCGTGTGCGGGGTTTGTATGTTTCTTTACTAATTAAGATCGCGATAGATACGTGAGAAGAAGAAGAGAAGTAAATAAAAAAAGTTGTAGAAATTAAATTTTGGAGTAATGATTTTTGGGGGTGTGTCGGGTAATGAAGCAAGTTGTGAACTGCCAAATCATTAGATTTTAATTGTCAATATTTTTCTCATTAATCACTGTTTATTCAAATCAATTTTTAACAAATAAGAAAATGCTAATAATTTTTCATCACATATAATTTAATTGGCATAAAAAACTTCTGCTGGCCCTCTTACTAAACTTGATGAAATATTCTTCAGATTGCTGAAACAAAAATCGAACACAGGGGATTCGAAAATGTTACCAAGTACTTTCGGTTCAATTCGTCAAATTGCTTTATATGTATAAGCCTAATTTATAGTAAAGTAAATGGTGTAATCATATTATAGAAACCGAGAGTTGAAGCTAGACGCACTTGCTGTCGAAAAAAGAGAGAGGCGGAAATGCGTGAGGACGAAGAACTTGACAAGCTGACCGACAGAGTTAATGTTCGAAAATGCTACGAAACAATGCGGCGTTTAACAGAAGGTTTCAAGACCGGAGCAAACTCCTGTAGAATCCTCTGGTGAGGTGATCTATCTGAAATTATGTAAACACACTTCTCCAGCCTGCTGAATAACAGTGAAAGCATAACACCGTTCCCTAATTGATGACGATGGAGCAGACGTTCCACTGCCCGACCATGAATAAGTTCGTATAGCAATTACTATACAGCTGCTTACGTACGCCGATGATATCGATATAATTGGCTTCAATAACCGCGCCGCTGGTTTTGATTTCTCCAAACTGGATAAGGAAGCGAAGCAAATTGGTAGTGAATAATGATAAGACGAAATATGACCTGTCATTAAGCAAAAACAATCGTCGCAGTCGTTACTTGGCTCCCACATTATTGTTGACAGTTACAACTGCGAAGTCGTAGATAATTTCGTCTATCTTGGAACCAGTATTAACACCAACAACAACGTCAGCCTCGAAATCCAGAGGAGAATAACACTTGCCAACAGGCGCTCCTTCGTACTGAGTAGACAATTGACAAGTAAAGTCCTTTCTCGAAGAACAAAGACCAAACTCTGAAAGGCATTCATCATCTCCGTCTTGCCATGGTGCAGAGACATGGACGATGACAACATCCGATGAGTCGACGTTACGAGTTTTACAGAAGGTTAATGATAGCATAAGAGGAAGACCTTTACATGCCAACATTTATTCTATAACTTGGTATCACTTTGTAGCTGGTTTCTCATTAAAGCCTTTGTCCCAATTGGTAAAAGCTACGAGGGTGGATTCTCTCAAGTAAGCTCCAAAAGCTTCCATCAGCAAAACATTCGCCATAGACAGCAACTGGTAGTAATCAGATTGTTTCAGGTACAGACAATAAGGTGGATGCAAGCAAACGCCCCTACTAAGCTCCCACAGCTGCTGCTCAGTCCCTATCTATGTTTGTGGGCTGGCACTGTCCTGACGGAACAAAATTCCAAAGCCATGACCAAAGCTGGTTTCTGGGCCTCAGACAGCCCATTGTGGACAGAAGATATATGAGACCTGGTCTACGGAAAGGGGGCTTAGGTGTCAAAGAATCCAAAAAATCAATTTTGACTTTTTAGTTGATTCGGATGGAAGATGAGATTTTTATCATTATATTCCCAGAAAACTAGTTTTCGCACGTTAGCTCCCTTTTCGTAGACCAGGTCACATATAACTAAACTAGTGGATCCGGCCACGCGTTGCTAAAATGTATTTTATACTATTATTCATATCATAAACTATTCAATACTGGGAAAATTCTATTTACGAATAAAGGTGAAGGCGTTTTTGGCGGTATAGGAATCCAAAAAGAATTGCACTTTAGATTTAATTTTGAATATGTTCATGCAAAAATATTTCATTGGAAAAAATAACGAATTTAAGGCTGCTTTCTCAATGTCTGGTTACCAGCCTTTCTGTCCAGTTAATAGAGTTGTCCGCTTAATAGACTGTATTTTTGACTTAAAATGTTTTTTTTTTACCATCCTATCTTCTAAGTTGGTTCTAACTGCACACAGTTTGCAACATTTTACTAAAATCGGTTCAGTAGTTTAGCAGTCCATCGCAGACAAACAATGTGACACGTCATTTTTATATATAAAGATGGGTCGGGATTCGATATTTTGAAAATTTAGATATGCTTTGAGTACAAATTTTAAATAAAACTTAAAGTCATATATACAAGTCATTTTCTTCCTGTCTGGCTGCTACATGTTGAAAGTTGGAAAATTCCGAACAGACTTTTTTAGTCGAGGTCTGAAGATCCAGCTGCGAGATAAATTTCTAACTTTGTGGATCTGAAATTATAGATCACGGGTGATTCGGATGCCTGTATATTAATGTAGAGGGTGTTATTTTTGAGTAAGCACCCCTCTAGAGAGGCATTCTAGTGTTTTACAGCCACACTGAAGCTTATGTCCCCAATTAAAACACATAAAAAATTGGCAACAAAAAAAAAATATAGATTAGCAATATTTTGATCGTCTACGCAATGCAATTGTGGCACATGAAAGAAGCGAAGAAGCGAAGAAACAGACACAAACCGATTTGGAGCAGAACAAGAAACATTCAATTGCAACAAAAGTAAACACAACAAAGCAGTAGCGCAATCGACGAGGCAACTTATAAGCGGCGCACCGCACAATGAAGCATTTTGTTGTCAATGAATGGCGGCGTGTGAGGGGCGGCAAAGCGCTTGTCGCGGCCAAAGCAGTGAAGAAGCGCTGCAAAGCGCACACAACAAACAACAAATTTTACGATTGCAACAATTGAGTGCGCATCACATATGAGCTTTGGCAATAAAACACAGCGCACAAATGGCTTATAAGCATAATGCAACACAATTGCACACATGCCACAAGTAGACGCAACGCAAGCTCAGCGACTCACATAGAAATGCACATGCATGTATGTATGTGTGTGAATGCAATTGCTTTTGTAACATGTGAGAAATCGAAATCGGCAGCGGCAAATTGCTGCTGTTGTTGTTGTTGTATTTTGCGCAATTTGTTTGTGCATTGAAGCGTTGCGGCACGTCGCTGGCGAGTTGCCGGCGCCGCGGTCGTCGGCCGCGTCTTTGCCGCTGCTAATGTCCGTCATCTGCGCTGTTGTTTTTATTGCTTTTGGAATTATTACAATAATGTTTTGTTGTACTTTTGGCAATCAACAATCGAATCGCAGTGCAACAGTCGCGCAATTATCGCGCTCGATTGCGCTCATTTATGTACCGTATGTATGTATGTGTGCACGTCTGGTTTATTTGCCTAAAAGTGTGCCACGCGTATTTCAAATAGACGTAAACACCAAAGTTAAAGCAGTGCTGAACGCAGTCGACAGCTTGCCAAACACACACACACACACGTGTTTACAAATATTGTTGCAGTAATCGGTTGCTGTTGGTTGCAAGCAAGCGGTTTTGGGTAAATTATGATTTTGGCTGCGTTGTTTGGCGATTGTGGGTCGCACCGATGGATATTTGTAGAATGACGTAGTACGGCGTTTTGAATGAGAATCAGAAAATCTTTTTAAAAAATTAGAATTACTCGCAAATTTATATTTTCTACCTTTTCAAAAAAAAAAAAAAAAAAAAAAATCAAAAAAATCAGTAAGAACTTCCTCTCATTAACAATAAATTTCTATATTCAACAAGGGGTTACTGCAAAATCTGAGTAAACATTATGAGTGTAGTTATTATATAAGAACACAAAAATACAACAACAATAAACGAAAATGTATCAACGCACAAACACAAAGGCAAACTAATAACAAACAATCACAGAAAGTGTCAAATTACTCTGGCCATAATGAATGCAGGCAGCAAAAATAAAGAACAAAAACAAATATACAATCAGACACATACATACATATATGTATATACATACAAACAATTACACATGCAAAAACGTATGAAAAGCGAAGTGAAGTCAAGTCAGCAATAAACCAAAAGTTACAACCCAAGCATTGTGAAGAGGCGAAGCAGCATTCTCTTGTCGTCACCCGGTGACTGCAACATTGCTTGGTAGCTGCTGCATATAAGAAAGCAGAGCGAAGCAAACAAAAGCGCAAAAAGCGTCTTGACAGCACGTTGACATAATTATGACAGTTGTCTCAGTTGAGAAAAGCTGTGGCATTACGAGTACCCCAGCAACCCACAGACACAGAACACCAGAAAATTATTAAAAAAACAAAAAAAAAAAAAAAAGTGGCAAGCGTTTATTCCGCTTCTTCCTCTACTTTGGTAAGTGTGCGCAGGGCCTCGTACACCTGAAATGGCCGACAGGTCCAATTAAATCTTTATTGGCAATTAAGTTAGAGGCATGAATGCTAATTCATGCGCTTAGATTTTCCAAGGTGAGCCAAGAAAAAGCGTAGAAATTGTACTTATTCGACCAGGTGCATTTGGTATGTATACTCAAATGGATAATAGTATAGTTCATGGCCCACATACTGCATTATCTGCTAATGAAGCATCAAATCAACCTGAATGAGTTTCCTCTTTCAAATCAGTTACAATTAAATTACAGTTACGGGAAGCTGGCAAGCAACGATTTTTAGGTCGTTGGAGTAGCCATAAAAAATACTTGAACTTACATTAATATGAACGTGAAGTGAAGAACTTCTAATTCCATTAACAAACCGGTTTACTTAAATCCGTTAAATGGCTTGTATCGTTCGCTGGTAATTCTCATCGGGTTTATAGATATTTGTTTATAAGCAGTCTGCTCTTTGCTCAGTATACTCAAATTCCCTTTGGTTTGCTGTTTGCCCAGGCACTGAGCTACATATCAGAGAAAAAATCTGCAGTCTTGTAAGCTAAACTCAACTTAATGTCCATATAGATCTCTTATTTGTTCCTTAAAATTTCTATTTTTAGTTTTATATTTTATACTGGCAAGCAAATCGTCGAAATTTTTTGAGTATCAATGCAGCCTTATTTTTAACTCAATCATCATAGAGAACAGCTTCTTCTAACTGAAAAAAATTAGGTTTCTGTTCCCACGACAGTCGGGTCTACGTAATCGGAATGAACCCGGATTTTTTATCCGGTCAAGGACTGGCAGCTCATCAGAGTTCTGCCTCTGTCACAAAAACAACGTTAGTTTTCAGAGAGAGTAAAAACTACAGTATTTTGGTTCCACTGTTTCTAAATACTCACTAAAAGTTGTCTTTATATATTAATTGTTTCGAAGAAATAGGGACCAATGAGTCTCTCTGCCCATAGAACATACCAAGCCGTGAGGTTTTGAGGTTTTAACCCCGTCAATAATGGCTTGTGCATTGTCTTCGACCAAAACAGAGCTTAATCGCTGAACAAAAATTTCTTGTGAAAAATTTAGGTCGTTGGCCAATAATAAGTGTATACGATTTGCAAACGTTATCCCGAAGAAAGTCTGCTTATTATGGAATGGCAAACCAAACGGTTTCTAAGTCAAATAATAGGTAACAAAAAGACGAAAGAAAGAAGAAAGAAATGAGCTGTTACCTCCTTGGAAGCTAAGATGTGACGAGTGTTTCAATAGTAAACTGTTCAATAATTTTTAAAAGCAGAAGTTGTTTTGCCAACAAATTGGGCTTACTCTATAGTTATTGTGAAGCTTGTGGTCGTAAGAATGAACTAGGACATAAAAGTCCTATAAGTAGAAAAAGGTGTAGACCAAACAGTAGCAGTAAGAATTAGGAATATTTGTGTCAGTTATTGAATAATTGGTGGGGGTTGTGGCAGTTAAAGTTTGACCTAAACGTAGTAGTAATAATTATGAATTGTTTTCTAACTGGATGTTATTTCTAACATAACAGGGTTAATGTATTCACGTTGGATTTTTCCGTTTGTCTCAATTGATCTTAGCAACGTCGTTTATATAACAACATCAAAATCCCTAGTATATTTCTTCATACAGATGCTCAGATACTAGCTCTACACTTCATCATACAACATTAGTAGTCATTAATAGTAAAAGTCAAATATGTAACTATGTATTCATATGGTGGTTCCTACAAATAACCCATAACTTTCTATTTCACTCAAACTCAGCGTATGATTTTAATTATAGGCGTGACTAATATAACCTATGTATGTACATAATCAGCTCGGTAGTTTAGTTATGAGGTAATATACAGTTCATAAGAATTTTTCCCATTTTGATAAAGCATAGAAAGCCTACTTGAAATACATGAGAAGCAGAGAGCAAGTGACTGAGTCATGCAGTCTACATGCCCTCATTTCGGTAGAGATAGATGTAAATTATGAGAACAGTCACTCGTTTGTTGTCGTAAGGCTACGAACGTAATTGTAGTGGAGCTAATAGCAGCGGAATAAGGAGCGGGCTAGAGAGAGTAAGAGTGTAAATGAAAGCATGTACTTAAATTAAAATTAATTGCAAAGATTATTTGTCGCTAACTTTTGACACATTGCGCTCGCTTTTTTCAATATGGCAACGTCAAACTGCCAGCTGCTTTTTTTTTTATAGATTAATCGTCAACAAACACCTACTTCAAGACTTTAGCTCAAAGCAGCAGACAATCATAAGACCTTACGACATTTCTAGAAGCATGCGATCAAGTGCAAGTGCTTGGCTCTACGCCAAAAAAATAAAAATAATAAAAAAAAATAATAATAATAGCATTAAAAAAATGTCTTTTGGCATTAGAAACACTGCTTCATTTGTCAGATCAGCCAAAGCCCTTGGTGTACTTCGAATTTTTTTATATTTTTTACCTTGAGCGTTCTTCTGTTATTCTTTGGTATCTTCAAAGAAAGCAACCATCTGTCCATTGGGGCTTTAGTAATGAAATTTCGAAACAGATGGTCTCTGAATTCTAGCGCATTTCAACATACAAATATATACATATACATGCATATACGTAGATCAAAACCCCAATTAGAAAACATACGAGTGACCGCCGAGCGTTGCGGCGATGCCAATACATCACGGGCAATGCGGAAAAAATTATTCAATTGAATTCTTGTTAATTTAACTAAATGAAAGAATAAATAAAGACAGAGAGCGGCCGACGAATGTAGAAAAACCCAACCGCATTTATAAATAGAAGTAAATAAAATGTGTCATTAAACGACAGCAAAGTTGATTTTACGCGGTATAAGAGTGCGAGAAATATCAATGGAGATATTAACAGTGTGAGAGAGAGTCAATAGTGCGATAAATAGCAGAATTAGAAAACGATAGAGCGCATAGTTGGGATTGCATTAACAGCTGAGAGCGCGTCATTAACAGCTCAGAGACCCCCATTAACAGCAAGTCAAAAGCTGAGTGGCGCTGAACATGAGCGGCGCATGGATCAGCTGAGCGGCAAGTGTAGCTAGCAAAAGGTGGCATATTGCAGTTGATAGATTTATGGCTGCCGATTTCCATATTCTTCGCCTGCTGCTGTTACAGCTTCTTTTCTTCCTCTTATTTGATATTAATTTAATATTTATCATTTTATTTCAGGTTTCGTAGTGAGCGCAAACTGTGTGGAGGATCTAGAAACCTGTTTTATTTTAGAGAGCTAAATAAAAAAAATTAACACACACATACTGATACAGATAGAGACTTGAGGCTTGCGGAGCTGTGGTTTGGCGCGGCATGTGGAGGCCACATAGACTTTCGAGAATTTTGTATGTGATGGAAACGGGAATGGCAAGTATTTGTTATTGTCTCAGCATTCACCAAAGGCTTTGTTGTTATTAATTTAAAGTTTTTTTCTGTTTTTATTTCTTTTGCCAAGTAACTACTTGAGCTCGTGGGTAAAAGTGGTTGTTGCTCGGCGGCAGCAAAAGCAGCGTCGCGTAGTTTTGTGGTTTTCGTGCATGCATTGCATAAAGAATTGACTAGCACGACTATAGGTGAGTGTGTTTATTGCCGATTGGCGTTGATGACTCATACAGGTGCGCTGTCGCTAGCCGCTGCTGGCGACTCGCTGCTCTCCACAAACTTTGTGTGTGCGTGTATGTATACCCATACATTTACATACCCATATATACCTATAAATGTATGCACATATTTATTATTATATATACAACTGCTTGCTGTGCCTCCAGCCAGCGCTGCGCCCAGCCAATTGAAATGCAAGCCGCGCTGCCATGGCCGCTGCATGCGGAAAACAAGTGAGGCAAGTACTTTTAATAATAAACGCAATATTGAAAATACATTTTCGCACTCTTGACAATAAATCTTTATTTATTACAGCGCTGCGTAACTGGAGGAGTGAAGCGCGCCAGAGCTATAAAGAAAAAACGCAAACGCTTAAGCAAAAAGAGAAAAGCAAGAAAATGCGAAAAATCGTAGAAAAAGTCCAAGTGAGTGGAAAGACAGCCAGCTTCAAAGAATATGTAAATTTTCACTAGCGGACAGGCACTTGACGTTGCATTGAGGGCCATAGCGTTGATATCGCGCTGAAACTGGTTTTTTTTCAGTAGTCAATTGGATAGTTGTTAAACAAGACGGTGTAGTAGACACTGGGAGCTAAACACTAATAGACAGTTTAGCTAGAAACTAAAGCAACAAGTTACTGAGTTCCTGAAATTGAGTGTGGAAAATAATTGAAACAAGTAAAATGTTAACTTTGGCTGCCCCGAAACTATATTAGCCCTCACAACCGTTTAAACGGGTATAAAATATCTTTATCTAGATTTTGATCGGTCAGTTTGTATGGGCAGATTGAGAAGGCTGCAGGAAATGACTAGAGCAGGGCAATTGCGAAACAATGGAGCGTCTCGTTTGCACATGTCCCGCTTTGGCAAGACTACCATGTATCATGTGGGGTCCTAACGGAGGGATACACTGGAGGAGATATCGATAGTAAGGCCGCTGAGTCTGTTGCATTTCGAGACAAGCAACTGAACTCCATCTAGTATCGCAAAGGACCAAAACTGGTCTATGCGTGGCTGATTGGCCTACCTGAATAACCTAACCTCAATAGTAACTCGATCTGAATATTAAGTTATAGCGTTGCCTTGGAAACTATTCAGTTCTAATTTCAAAAAGATACCTCGTTTTTTATGCAAGAACTTGATTCGGATATGTCAGCTATTTTATATACATAATGGTCCGTTATCGGAAGTTCCCACAAAGATGATAACTTTCTCAGCGTTTATCAATACACAGCCGCTTTCTTTACAGAGAGCGTTTTTCTGAGGTCTGGGAATAGGCAAAAGTGACTGGGTTCGAAATCATGAGAATACTTTGTATCAGGAATATATTCAAAATTTTGCAATTTTTTAGTCAAATGACGTCGTGTTGCGACGATTTCGATCACAGAGAGATCCTCTTCGTAATATTCTTTTTTTCGAAGCTGAGAACTTTTTCATGAGCATTTTAGTTTTATTCATAGCACATGATGAGTTCGGAATAGCTCATGCCCTGTAAAGTGCTCTACAAAATTATAGCTAAACGGAGAAATCGCAAGTTTTTCTTTACTATTACTCAACTCATCCATTAATAATATAAATTTCTTGCCAAGCTTGGCATTAAGCAAGACTTGTATTTGCAAAACTTTATTTTCTTTTTACTGCTTTACAACAACAAAATCGTGCGAGTGTCTTCCGCAAATGTGCTACCACTACCAGCACATGATGCACACAAATACACCTCACACATACACCTACATGTATACATATATAGATATATGGCGTGCATATGCAGTTAAAGGGCGCTTGAGCACTCTCAAGCTAGTCGGCTTAGCCTCAAGTCATAAATCATATGCATTAAGTAACGAAACAAAGCTCAACACTGATACTTAATGAGCTACGAGACACTTAGCCGCTGGCGGCTGATAACAAAAGCGCAACGCCAGTCTAAATATGCCCTCGCCGCATTCAAAGGTTCTGCTGGTCTCGTTTGACCATTTCAATTATGAATTATGAGTACTCATGATTGTAGCTTTAATGTGATTATCACGCTCTGTTGTTGTTATTGTTTTTTTTTTTTTTTCATTTTTGTTTGGCATGCACTTATTGTTGCTGGTCAGTTTTCAATTTCATGGATTTTTGAAATGCTTTTATTGGTGTGAGTGAGAGTGCTTGAATATATGTATATATGTACATACATGCTTAAACATTTATACGTATATACAAACATAAACATATATACATACTGTATACAAGCATAAATATTAATTTTTTTTATATTGTTTCGGAATTGAAACAAGCTTTTTACCGCTACTTAGAATTCGCTGTGACTAAGTACTTAAAGCGCTTCTAATAAGAATACAAACACACATACTACATACATATGTAAGTTTAAGTGTTCATATGCGCATATTTGGAATATGTAATTTCTATAAATGCGCTATAAATAAATTGTCTACATTGTTGCTGTTTTTTTGTTGTTGATGTTTGTATAGAACTATTTTTGTAGCGTCATTGATAGGCAGCGATGACCTTAGCGGCAAACAAGACATGAACACACACACGTSTTTACATGTATGTATGTACATGTGTCTTTTTATTTACGAAATGACTGCTCTTGTGGGCAATGCGTGAGCGGCATTTGCGGTGTACATATGCATGTAGATAAATAGGTATTAATATTAATTTCGAAATCAAGTGGTGGAACACATTGATAAAGATAATAGATAACAACATCGATTCATATTTTTTTTGTTCATTCAATACATTTTCAATGTGAACTGCGATAATAAATAAAAATTACCTTGTCTGCTGATTCAAAAAATTTTTTATTTGATTAAGTGGAATTAAAAAAATAAAACATAAAAACAAATGAATGGAAATAGATAAAAATAAAAAATATCGAAATAACAAAAAAATAAAATAAAGATTATAACGAAATAAAAGTAAAATAAAAAAAAATTTAAATAACGAAAAGTTTAATAAAAAAATTAATAATAATAATAAAAAAATTAAAGGCTGGGATTTAGAATAGCATCGCCCGATTTCAAGGATAAAATGCTTATGTAGGGATAGAAGAGGCTCTGCAGATTAAAGTGGAGACCCATCAGAACCAATATGAATACATCGCACCAACAACAAAAATCTCAAGATAAGAAACAAAAGGAGAACATCCAAATTATACTTGGCCAAGACGAGAAATACAGGACCGTCTTCCATAGTAGGATACTTATGTATATCCCCTACACTTACCATCACTCCCAAACAACCCAACAAAACTGGAGAAAAAAGGAAACTCCGACGGAAGACGAAACAAAAGATTATCAGCAGCACAGCTAAAGGAACTCTTCTACGTAGTCAAGAGTTACTGTAGAGATTGGCTCAACGTAGAAAACGAGAAAAGATGGGAACATCTAAGCAGATGCACACGACCCCAGAGTCAATAACCTCGAAGCAGCGGGTGACAAGCCCGTTGGAGTCTCTAAAAACAGTGAGACCGCGAAACGAAAACGACAGCCAGTGGCAAAAAGTTATGTTTAAGAGAGCAAAGAAGACCCACGCAAACGAAGGAACGATTTAAGAAGCATATAAAAGGAAAGAACATAGCTGCATGTCAGAGAGCATATAATAGGCCCAAACGACAAACAGAGGTAGTGATCACTGAGTCAGCAGAAGACAAGCGCTACACAGAGGTCCTTAAAAATATCTGTAGCAAGGTTAATCTCAAAATGATAGAAGTTAAGATCAAAGTATCCGCAAAATAGGAGTCGGAGCCGTACTACTGCAGCTGGAGAAGGGACAGGATACAAAAGCCAGCTTCTGCGCGTCACTAAAGACCACCCTTCAAGAATATGCAATTGTGGCCGACCTCAAATCTACAGGCTACAATAGAGATAAGAGATCTCGACTCACTTACAACCAAAGAGGAAGTAGCAGGCGCTGGAAAAGAAGCCCTATAACCCCTTCGAAGAGTCCCCGGAAGTTAGAAAATCTTCAATATGTATATCGAAAATGAATTTAAATTGGTGTGAGACTTTGATAAAGCATTAACAAGCGCCCCAATGTAGGCAACATTTCAGTTATATGACAAAAAATTCAGGTAGAAAATTTTTATCATATAGACAGTTTTGAGATATTAAGAATATTTTTCGGTAGATATGAGTATGATTACTTTTTAATACACAAACCTGTCACTTTGTATTCTGAAATCAGCTTGTTTAATAAAAATATATAGGAGATTAATCAAGCACTAATTTATAATTAGCGTTCTTATGAGAATGTATGTTGTCTAACATAAAAAAATTTGTCTGCTTTCTATCGTTTAGCTCACACTCAAGGTCAAATTAAATTAATGGCTAAGCAATTTAACAGCAAAGAAAGCAATTTTTGCAAATAGATTTCAAAAATCAATTCCATTTGCTAAAGAGTCTGCAGTATATTGCATTGACAGGTGATAAACGGATGATTTATTGGCTGACGCGACTATTAGTAGCGGTTAGGCGGTGGGTTATATGCTTGGCCTTTTAATCGCTGCTCTTATTTTGTTTTAGAATTTTATAATATTTTGTTTGAAGAGTTAATGTATTAATTGGGAAAAAAAATTATCTGACAGACAAGTGTAGGTTTTGTGTAAAATTATAAAAATATGAAAACTATATTTAATTATTTTGAAGGGTCTAAGTTGGAGTTTGGAATTTTTGTATTAAATGTTTTATAATAAAATGAAAAAATTAACATTTAATTACCGTTATATATTGTGAATAATTTTGTGTAATTTAAATATAAATTTTTTTTTTTAGTAATTCACTCAAAACTTATGTACTAATTTGTCCCATATTAATCATAAAATTTCCTACCAATATATGCCCGTATGTAAGTTTTTGTATATGAGAGCTTGATGCCTTCAAAGCGCTTATCAACAAGCCCAATTCTTATCAGCCCGTAAACGATAAAAAAACATTTAAACAAAGAATGACAACAACCTCAGCAGAAAGCTCAAACAAAATGATAATCATAAAAAGTGAGTTAGCTTCATGAAAAGGGGGCGGGGCACAAGTGCAAGGGAAAATAGGCAATAGCGCTTAATATGGATATAATTGATCAAAACAAAAGCAAGAGCACAAAAGCTAATGTTAACAACAAAAATTGCAAAAAAGTTCCAGGTGGGGGGAATACGCACACAAACAATTATAACTATGTGAAAAGTATATCAGAAGTAGCTAGAATGAGCGCGTATGGCTTGAGGAAAATTAGAGCAATTAAACTAACCGAATAGTAGAGTTTTACAACCGGAAGTGTCAATCGGTTCTGCACAGTGGAGTTAAAAAAATTGAATATGAGTTAAGAGCTGAATTGAATTGAGAAAAAGGGGATACTAAAAAAAATTAATAAAAAGTATAAAAAATACAAATAGTAGAAAAAAATATTAAAAATCAATTTGAAAAATAATTTAAATAATAAAACGTAAAAAAAATGTATCAAAAATAAGAAAAAAATAAAGTTTTATAATAAATTGCGAATAATAATAGTTAAAAATAAATTCTTGAACCTTTCGGTGTGCGACTTTGATAAGAGTATAATAATGCGCCCAAATGTAGGCAACATTTGAATTTTACTAAATAAATTTAGAGAGAAAAGTCTAGCAATATTTAATTATTAAAAGTTAAAAATTAAAGTAAGTTGCCTAAACAATGCTGTAAATTTCAAGCTGAGGTCCTTGGTATTGCGAAATCTACCGAGCTGGCTTCTAATTCACCTGTAGGCAATTGAAGAGTCAATATCTACGTAGAAAACCAGGCAGCAATCAAAGCAGTATCCCCATATCGTCCAGAAGTGTCTTGAGAATCAGGGCAGCAGTGGAAGGTGCTGCCAAAAGCAAGCATCTTCACTTCTACTGGACTCCGCAAAAGCATGGAGGACAATGAAATAGTGGACAATATTATAATAATGGTGTACGGCTAAAATCCGAAAACGTGATCATAATTAGAAAGCCCATACATTGTCTATACGACGGTTTCGACAGAGGTATGGTAAAGAAAATCAAAACCTGCTGGAACAATCTACCGGTATTCCAAACTGCAAAAGTCATATGTAAAACGATAGAACGAAAGTGCATCAAACTCCTATTTTCACTCGATAGAAGAGATTGTAGAAGCATGACTAGAATACAACTGGTCACTGTCTATTGGCGACACACGTCCGTAGATTGGGGCTGATAGATCGAGAAGACTGTAGGATATATCTAGAGCAAGGCACCAGGAAAACAATAGGGCATCTCTTGTGCATTTGTCCTGGATTGGCTTGACTACGCTGTAGGTATCTGGGGTCGGCACGGTATGATATACTGTGGGAAGTATCGATAGTGAGGTCGCAGAGTCTGTTAAAATTAGCGTCATCCGCAGGCATCCTAAAGAATGACTACTCCTCATGGACCCCGTAACAAAACTTCATCTGTTATCGTAAAGGACTATGCATGGCTCATTGGCCCACCAGATCTGTCTTCAAAAAATTGGTCTAACCATTTTATAGAAAGAAGAAAAGGGTCTGATATGAAATGATAACTTTTTCAACAGTAAACCTTAAATCGATCATTCAAAACGAGACTGCTACAACGAAAGCTTCATTTCCAAAGCAACAACAGAAATATCACACGCAATCAATTTAAAAAGATTCAGAGGAAACCAAAAAGAGAAAGCACAAAATTAAAAATAGACGCAAAAATTTGCGAAATAAAAATGAATGAAGCGTAAAAAGTGCTGTAAGAATTCTAAGGAAGCACCGAAACCAGATTCAAGTGAAAGGAGCGCACATTAGCACCTTGTGGCAGTACGAAAATGGGTTAAACAAGTCAGTGATGACATTTAAATCTGGAATTAAGAGTCAGCAACAAGTGCACTGTAACATCAGGTAGACACAATGAGACCTGCTGGGCAAATGAAGGAGAAGAAGGAGCCTGAAAATTAAAAGCCAATTGCGAGATGAAAGAAAGCAGAGATTACGGTGAAACAATTACAACGAAACATATGACACAATTCGGAAAAAAAACAAAAAGATAAAATGAAGAGAAATTTTATGTATGTAAATGCAACTGGACACGCGGAGCGGCTTAATCAAGCTGAAACCCTTTACGATGGCGCTCGAGCTGAAGACAACACACACACACACACACGAATGGGCAGGAAAGCAAGTATTTATGTGTGTATGTGTGCATAGTTGTATATACGTTTGTGTGTATATATGGGCTAGTATTTATCTGCAGATTGTAGTCTGAGGCATCAAGAGGCTGCCAGCCGAAAACCAGTCCAACAGCGACGAATGAATATGTTAAGTAAGTGAGTAAAAATACAAACTATTGAGCGCCGAGCGACAAACCACAACAAAAACACATACATTATACTAAGTATATATACATATATATGTACATATGTGTGTATAAATATATCTACATGTATAATACAGAATTAAGCTCATGCGGCGACGAAGGTGTGCCTTGCGAATGGCTACGAAGTCGGTAAGCGCAAGCAGTTATGGAAAAAACAACAATAATAACAACAACAGCAGCAATAGCAAGAAAAACAAGAAAAACAACAGCAGTCATACCAACAACAACAACAAAAATAGCAACAACAATTAAAGCAACAACATTCATAATAATAACAGCAAAATTCATAACAACTACAACAAAAGTTGACGTTAGCCACAAGAAGTGTACAAAACGAGAAAGCAAAAAAAGGAAAAAACAATAACAACAAATTCAAAGACCACAAAAAACAAGCAGCAATGAGCAAACAAGAAGACCTAAACTGGTTGGAGCAACTTCTTGAATACGTCGCTATTACGAGCTCGCGCGCTGACAACGGCGACGAACGAGAAAACTCAAATAGAAAATGGAACAAAGCTAAAGTTAAATCATACGAGAAATAAATAGGGTTGTAGTTTTTTCGAAAAAAAAAACAATTTTTTTATATAACAATTTAACCAAAAACAAGAAGTTTATCTCCATTTTGATCGTTGAGTTTTTATGGCAGCCATATGCTAAAGTAGTCCGATTTGTAAAATTTGTTAAGATATTTTAGCATTGTCTTAGACAATAATCTATGCTGAATTTCGTAAAATATCTCTTCAAATAAAAAAGTTTCTCATACAAAGACTTAATTTTGATTGTTCAGTTTACATGGCAGCCATATGCTATAGTAGTCCTATCTGGAAATTTTCCTAAGATATTTTAGCCTTGGATTGGAAAATAATCTGTGCCAAATATCATGAAGACTTCTCGTCAAATAGAATAATTTCTATACAAGGACCTGATTTGATCGTACAGTTTGTATGCCAGCTATATGTTATAGTTTGACGATATCGGTGATTCCGACAAAAAAGCAGCTGCTTGAGAAGAAAAGAACATGTGTAAAATTTCACAACGATATCTCAAAAAATGAGGGAGTACTGAGGGTATATACAGACTGAGAGAAGGGCATGGCTAAATCGATCTTGTTCGGAGTATAAAGAATAATTTAACCAAAAAAGAAAGGGCTTTTGAGCTGAATACTGCATGCAGCTGATAGCAGAGTTAGAGCTGCAGTTAATCTGGAGTTATATGCGTGTAAGCGCCAAAAGAAGGTGAGCAGGTCTCAAAACAAAGGCAACAACAAAGCTCAGCTAGCGACAGAGGGCAGTTTCGAGCCGAAGCGCGAACGGCTTAAAGAGACATGTTGCATGAGGAAAAAACACACAAATTTAATAAATACAAACGAGATAACAAAGTGATCGCCACAAAAACAGCAAAACGCAAACGAGTTAGTCAAAACATAACCCAACAACCTGATGTGCGATCGGCATAAAAAACATATAGGTATGTATGTGTATATACTTACTGCATGTTTTATATGCATATATAAGTACCAGCATGTTTGCTAGTGCGTCTTAATAAGCGCGCATTGTGTTAAGTGCGTAAATACACGCGCATGCGCGCTTACCTGTTTGGCATATAAATACTGGCACTATGACGAGCCCAATGACTTATTTACATACATAAGTATTTACACAAGTAGACACTACACACATACATATATGGCACTATAGGTATCTCAAACCGGCTATCACCACATTATGACTCTGAACTTATTAATTCATTCAATCCGAATGCTGATAAAATCAGTGAAAGAGCTGTTAAATTAAACTAGCAAAAGAAAGAAGGAAACGTACTAAGAAGACGCTCAAAGTGTTGGCAGTTGGATTGGCTCAAAGGCAAAAAACAAGAACCGAGAGTTGTTGGGGATGATTAGCTGCTGCTGGGAGATTAATGCGAAGCGCTTTTGCCAAACGCGATAAAGTCTAAGTAGTTGTTAGTTATGAAATGGCAAATGAAGGTAGCGCTTAGGGTGGCTGAGCGACCTGACTGAGAAGATCATTAGTTTCGCGGAAAAATCTTTAAAAAAAAAGAATAAAAAAAAAATTTAATTAATAACTTTAAAAAATTAAAAAAANAAAAAAAAAAATTATTTTTATAACCATAATACGTTGAAAAGTGTGTAAAAATTTTAAACCCAAACCTTGAAAATATGTGCATTTTGTATTGAAAATTAAAAGAAAAATAATATAAAAAAATGTTTATTACTAGAAGCTTTACAATTCATTCAAAATGCAAAAGGAAAAGTTTTTGTACATACCATTACATAAGATTTCGTTATATATACATACATATGTAGAAACCCACTGCTATTTTAAAAATAATTTTATTCAATTCTAACCTCAATTTTGCAGTGTTTTTCAAATCGTGCTATAAAAAGATTTTTGTGACTTGTGTATGTGTTTGTGTGCACGCTTAAATCATAACTGTAAAGCAGCTTTTATGTGATATTTGAATTTGTAAGTTTTTTGGTGTGTTTTTTTTTTTTTTTTTGTTTTGATAAATTACAACATTTATATAGAAGGAGAAGTAGAATGTAAGGCATGGAAGTTGCAAATAGTTTTGAAATTGTATCGAGCAATAAAATACATTTACAAAACGTAGTAAGSAACAATTTACAAGTAGAAGAAAACTTGAACTCGCTAAGAAACGGAACTAAGAATTTTTTATCAAGTGTGTCTTTGGCATTTGCTCACCTGTTAGATTGGTACTAGAACCTTTTTTACTACGACTAGAAATACTCGATGCTTCACTCAGGTCCACGGAACCGTCATCGACATGTATGGTCTTGGGACGTGGCCGTGTGGGACGCGTTTGACGCAGACGTGGCGTTGTGGAATTCTGTGTTGACTGTTTCATTGTTAATTCGCGATCAAGCGTCTTACCCTAAATTGGATTGGAGAATAAATAGTGTTATTGAAAATTGTAATAAGACAAAAAAATTATTCCAAAAATTAATTAAGTCTAAAAATTAAAAAATAAATATATATGAATATACATACATAAAAAAAATTAAATTAAAATCTTAAAAAAGTAAAAAAAAAACATAAAAAATACAAAATTAAAAAAAAAATTAAATTGACTGCACAAAGAAGGTATAAAGGATCTTGAGTTTGATCTAACTGTTCGTATGACAGCTACATATATGGAAAACTGATTCGATCTGGAACATTTATTTGAATATTGTGCTTCTGGCTTGGACAATAATTTTTGCCAAATTTTGTAAAGATATCTCTTCAAATAAAAAAGTTTTAAATACAATAATTTGATTTGGACCGGTCAGTTTGTATGACAGCTATATGCTAAAGTGATCAGATATCGGCAGTTTTGACAAACAAACTTATTCTTGGTTAGAAAAGGACGTATACGGAATTTGTGAACTCAGAAATCTCAGAAACTGTGGGACTAGTGCAACGTAAATACAGACGGACAAACCGA
Source organism: Bactrocera latifrons (assembly GCF_001853355.1). NCBI lineage: Eukaryota > Metazoa > Arthropoda > Insecta > Diptera > Tephritidae > Bactrocera > Bactrocera latifrons. The sequence goes on from NW_017535407.1 coordinate 23,781, forward strand.
CGGACATGGCTATTACCCCTAATTGCTCACAAGTTCATTCATTTGACTAAAGACTTTGTCTACATTTAGGGTGACAGTAACATTTTTTAAGTTGTTAAAGCGATGATGAGGTATATAGGAAACAAGAATATATGATATATATATTCTACTTTCTAAGTAGGAAATTGGTTTGTTACCGTCGAAATTGACCTTGCACATAAACAAATATTAAAAGCTGCTGATGACAGCTCTAAGGTTGAATCTGTATAAAAGTTCCCTCGAGAAATGTATGTGTGTGTGCATTTGTTGTATCGGTTATCTAGTTCCCGTTAAAAGGATAAGGTTCAGATAAGTTGTCATTGAGGTCATCCCACTGTAAGCTCAGGAAACAGTTTCCACCGCTTCGCGACAACTCGGGCTCATCGTTTACGATGGCTGGTGGTTTGACTCCGCGAATGCTGTTTACTGAGAAGGTGTCGGTCAAAATATTTATGGGTGAGTAAGGGCCTCACTGATTCTCCTACGAGGGGGTTCCGCTACAAGGAACTGTGCCTTCTCGAGAAATTTATATTATTGACTGCTTGCTTGCCCTGGAACTGGATCTCAAAGTGCATCATAGATGATACGGGGCAGATTCCAAGATTTCAGACACACCTAAAAACACACATATTTCTGTGCAGGCCGTCATCTGTAACTAAATGCTCTCACTAACATCGCCTTAAAGAGGTTGAAAACCCCTGGCAGTACAGCAGAAATGGCTTGATTGTTGGCAACAAATTGACAAGGCGAAGCGGATGTGAAATAACAGCGCAGTAGGCGCACACAGGACGGATGCTTATCGACAGACAACGAGTGACCGTTTGGAAGACGTGAAAAACAGGCGAACTTGGCTAATTACACAAAGAGGTGTACGAGGCAAGTGGCAAGAGAGAAAAATAGTCAACAAATGGCTATGCAAACAAAGACAACAAACAGAGAAGAAACGGCCAGACAACGCAGCCTAGAACGAAGTGGAGCGATGCAAAATTAGAGCTAAGTGGCAGACTGGACGGACGGACTGAACACAGAGTGTCGTCTTGCCCTGTTAGGCGTTTTGTTGCAGCAAGCAAGCAGTTGAATCAATAAACAGTCAGACTGTCAGGCAGTCAATCAATACAGTTCACTTGCCACACAAACACACATACATATGTACGTACACATGCATATATAACAACACACATATATATTTATACATACACATATACAGACTTTCAGCATTACATAGTGCAGTTGTGGCATGACTTAAGCATTTGTAAGTGAGTTGCAAGTGCCGAGTGAGGCGTTTGCAATGAAAACAACAACAAACCTTTTTGTTTTGATTCGTGCAGGATGGCGTCTTCGTCGTCGATAACGCTGCCGCCAACGATGGTCGATGTGTTGGTCGCCGAGTTGCTGAGATTGTTTTGCAACTGCAGCAGACCACTGCCACAAGTGCTGGAGCTCGTTATGTTTTTCATGCAGCCAGTTTATACGGAGCGCGGAGCAGGAGAAAATCACACACACGAACGCAGCAACGAAGTGCTAAGCGAACAGCTAAAAAGGCGGCCGAGTAGTGCTCTGAATATATTTTATTTCCTTTATTTTGTTGTTATTTTTGCTGTAATTGTTTCTTTTTGTGGCAGCCCTCTTACTTTTACTTTTTGAGAGCCGATTTTTTTTCCTTCTCGCTGATATTCGTTACTAATTTGAGTATTAATTTTTTTTTTAATTTCTTCTCCTCTTCTGATTTTATATGTAGATTTTTTTAGTAATGTAACTACGAAGTTGCTTTCGAATTACTCAAAAATATTTATTTGTATTTTTATTATTTTATTGAATCACTTTTTAACACTTGGCACTTTTGGAGAGATTTGTGAATTGTTAATACGAATTTTCAATATGGCAACACTTCATTTGGTCGTTAATATTAATTGTGATGGTTAAATATTTCTTTTTTTTTACTGAATTCGATAAGTTTCAACGCAGATGCTAGGTGCTGTACCTTTGAAAATAGAAGTTTATAAATTTAAATTATGCTAACTTTACTAATTAATTAAGGCTAATTTCATTTTTAAATTGTTTTTATACATTAGTTTTACCATTCACAAAAATGTTGCCACTTTTTCATAAATTTTTTATATTACTTGCAGTGGGACGGAATTGGAAAAATATGAAAATTACAAGAAAAAAAAAA
>NW_017535407.1:26840-109082 GCF_001853355.1 Bactrocera latifrons
GCCAATAACGCCAAAACTTTTCCACACCACTACAGTCAGCGCGCAAAAACTATAACAATAGCAACTACAACTACAACAACAATAACGGACATATTAGAGCAAAAACAGAAACAAAACGACACGCGAGCTGCTTAAGATGTGTATAAGAGACAGATATTACTACAAATTAACTTTTGTTTTCATTTTAACTTATTTTTAATTAATTTTAATGCAATTTTATTTTTTTCATGATATTTAATTTAATACAATTTAAATTTTATTTTATATTGCTTGTTTTAGTTTGATTTAATTTAATTTCACTTAATTTATTTAGTTTATTTTAATTTATTGCAGTTTATTCCAATTTTATTTACCTTAAGTTTATATAATTTATTTTATTTATATTTAATTTGTTTTAATTTTTGTTTCTGTTTTTTTTTTTACTTCATAATTTTTCCATTTCTAGAATATTTTCAAATAATTATTTCACATGCTTTCTTATTGTAAAATTTTGATTTTTTTTTCAATGAAAATTATTTGTTTTTGCTGTTCCATTCTTAAGAAAATGATTGTCCACTCACATTTTCACTGTCTCTATGCTGTGGCTATAGTTACACAAGCGCATACACCTATGCAAAGCACAAATTGACAAACATACACGCCAGAACATGTATGTAAATATGTATGTGTGTATATACATGGTACATATGAGCACAAATTATTTTTATGCATACACCATCATTTATTAGCGCTTTTTGTTTTACGTTTTGGCACGTCGCCGACTGAAGAACCCGTCCCAGTCACAAACCGAACCGATCAGCACACAAAAAGTTCTTTCGGCGAGCGACGTCGTGACGTTGCGACTCTGCTGCGGCGACGATTGCTGATGCCCACTGATAGTTGGTTGTTAGGTGACGCAAGCAGCGCCGTTTGCGTCAGACGGCTGTAGCTACGACGATGATTATGACGCCGACGCGGCCAAACCGTGCCGATGGCAACGATAAAATTAGCGACGATGCCTGGTGCCAGCAGCTATGTAGCTGGCGGTTGGATGGGGGGCTCTGAAGCGGGCGCAAATGGATGGGTAGCAAGCGCGATTAGAGGGGCGAGGAACTGGTGAAACAACGCACGCACGCACGTATGCAATGACACTCTAAAACTGTGTATGGATGTGTGTCTCATGTAAATGTAAATTTGTAAAGACGAACGAAGAGATACGGGAAACTTTTTGGCGTTTCGCGATCGCTGTTCGAAGAACTACTTGTAGTTGTTGCATGTATTTTTTTCTTTTTGCGCTGGCTTTGCGTACAATTCCAATGGGTTCGTATGGGAATCGGGGTTTGGTTTGCTTTGCAGCGCTGCGAAGTGACGCGACGGGCAATTGGACTTGAGGTGTGTGCGGCTCGTAACCCAGATCAATGGATTTTGATTGCTTCTTTCGTTTCTTCCTCAAGTTGTTTCTTTTTTAATAATTACGTATMACAACAACAACAATAAAAAGCACACATAAACTCACATACACTGAAAACTGCACGAACTGACGACAATTTCCCTTTTACGAGCGTTGCAAATGCGAAGACAAACAAATAAATTGTATGGGGAAAAGCACTGTGGGAGTGTCGATCAATTTTTCCTTTCTTAATACTTATTAATTGGCTTTCTTATATTTTTCAAGCGCGTACACTACGTTCCACGTTTCTTTTCCCTTTCAATTATGGCAAACGGAGAATTAAGAACCACGACGCGTCTGTCCCAATTCGGTGTTCTATAGGCCCGACAACCGAAAACGCTACAATTTGCAAGGCGGAAGAAACACAAATTCACTGAAAAACTTTTTTACACACCGAGCACTTTGTAGTTAAACAACAAATCAAATCATAAACTCTGCAAAGCGCAAGCAAGCAAGCAAAAAATATCGTCGTAACGAACCGAGCCGAGTGTACGCAACGCGCAGAATCGAGAGAAACTCACAGACTGAATGCGACTCTGAGCGAGCGCAGTGATTAGGGCCCAAAGCATACGCGAAGCAGCAGCTAGCCAGTAAGCCAGTCGGCCAGACAGAGCCAGCAGCTCCAACGCCGCGACAATAGACCGAGAAATCACACATACACGTAAGCACATCCACACAACAGCACAAAGAGTCAAGATTACGCGACGAAAGACAAGCAGCAAGCATCACAGCAAAACAGCGCGCTGAGAACGCGCCGCGTTGTTAGTGGCAATGGCGCGCGCGGGAAGCAGTCAAACAAGTGGGGTATCTGTGGAAGACCGGGCAAGAATAAGAAAAACAAAGCGCACACAAGAAAATGCAAACATACGGATAAGGTAGCAGACAAGACCAGACAAAGTGAGACGGCGCGGTGCGGCTTGCGGCCCACCGAGCAACGTTGCGCGAACGCGCGCGCACCTTAGAGTCGCGCTGGCTGAGCGCGCGCAGGTGTTGCGGTGTGAAGGAGTGGCCGAACGGGTTTTGCGCTCTACCTAATACACAAATACAAGTGATGATGTTTTTGTTTTTATGTTTTTATTAATCATGTAGACTTTAGCGGAGACTTGCGTTCTTGAGATACTCGCCATACCCGAGCTGTGAGTGGCGGCGGTAAGTGCATAGCGGATTCGTCATACAGCAACTACGGCCAGCTGTTGTGCTCCCCATCAATGCTTGGAATGTAGAATATGCGAATGGAGAGTAACAACAGAGCAGCTGAGCGCATAGCGATAAAGAGCGCAATGAAGAGCGCGATCGCGCTATGTTAGCTGGCGATACTGTTAACGATAGAAATATTTTGAATATTTTTCCGATTAGTTGTGCACGAGGAATGCCACGAAGAATGTGCGCGCGCTAACAGCGCAGACAGTTGGGCGAGAGAATGTGTACTGAAGTGTAGCGCACAGGTAAACAGTTGCTGAGAGCACTAATATAGTATTTATGTTCGCGCGCTGAAGTTGGGACCCAAATGATGGGCAGAGAGGCGAAATGATCGTTCGTTTGATTATTTACCTCGAGTAGCAGAGAAATGATTTGTTGCTGTTTGTGGTATGTGTGTGTTGATTCGTAATAAGCTGCATTTGTATTTGTGCGTATCATCGAGGTGCCATGACGGCAATGGCACGGCACTTGTTTACAGTGCATTTCACATGTGTGACGACAATGGTAATAAAATTATTAAAAAAAAAAGTTTTATGATTTTTCTTTATGGAAGACGTAACATATATCCAGAATAATGTGAGTACGCGGTGTATGGGATGCAGGTTGTTATGGAGATGTATGTGGTTAATGATCTCAACTGAGGTCATAGCAATTTGGAAGGTTCCATTTATAGTGATATTCGATGAAGTTCTTTTTTTGATACATTTTTTAGGCATTTCGTTCTTTTGAGCATCCGAATTTAGGTTATACAGTTATAGAGACCTCAATGGGTTTGGTTTATCGAGCAGCATTCATGGAGCTGATACAAAAACCAGTTACGTTAGCTCGCGAGAGGGCAACGGAGCTACAACTCTTATGCTATAGATTCCCACGTCATCCCACGTCAAAGAGAGAAGGGAGTAGCGTTTTTCACTGTGCACTTACATTGCGCGCCCATAAGATAGGTCGTATCGACCCACGATTCTACGTTTTTCACTGTTCCTGCTATTACACAGTCCAAAAAGGTCGAGCCGAAAGTACTCTTTCTTACCAACAAATCTGGTACGATTTTAAAAATTCTGTACCCAAACGGTTATAATCACGAAATAGCTTGTTGCAATTTACAATGATAGTCTAAAATAGTCTCGAACGAATGCTAGGATGGGATACAATTCAAATTCAAGGACGCATTTCGAAATAGAAATTTGTTAATGCGACTTATGTTATTGCTTCTATAAACTTGTTTCTGTATAAGATCTTCAAAATCAATCTGTTTACGGCACCTAGAGACTTGGGAATCCTGAGTGACGCTCTCCAATTAAGGAGGATGATAAAACGACTATCTACACATATGGGTCCAGAATAGACTGCGGGGTATACTCCAATGATATAAAAATCTCTCACTCTCTTGGGCTACCAAACTCAGCCAGCATTTTCCAAGCAGAAAATGCCCTGTTTGGATAGTAAGCAACGGTTATTCGGGCAAATTGAGCCGAACCGATATTAGCCACCTCAACGAATTTGTGATAAGGATTAAAGCTACTTCGTCTATAGACCCTCATGTAAATTTTTTTGGCAAATATTTTTGGTATCACAATGGAGTGTTTATTAAAGTGCAATGCTCGGATTTTCCGTCTGGGAATCAATGCAAAAACCTATTATAATATCATGAATTTCACCAAATTTTGATATATCATCAAAAAGTAAAATGACGAGAATATAGTAGTGTGGTGCACTGTGAATTCCTTCAAAAAAAAAAAGTAAATATTTGAAAGAGATAATCTCCAAATATTAAGAAAAATTAAATGCAAAAGAATGTTCTTTCGAATGATAATAAAAATTTTTCATTAAATTGTAAGTTTTTGTGTGTTTTCTTTGAAAAAAGTTGGGAACCTCTAAATGAATCACCTCTTAACCATATTCCGTTTTTTCATGTTTGAACTCATATATAGTAAGTTCTTTAATTTTTTAAGGTTATCTTAATGGATTTATTGAGTATACTTATTATTAAAAATAAATTTGAGATTTTTTTTTTTTTTAACTTAGCCGATTTGTGTCCCCTTGGGTATTTGTCCTTTAAACATTAGTGACATACAGCTAGTAACTTTTAACATTTTTGTTGTCGTTTGTTTACTCACCTAGAATGAAAAAAATGATATAAATAATTAGTTAAAATATCTAATAATAATTTTTCAAAATTTCAAAATTGTAAAAAATTTTCAAAAACGTAAAGGTAGATAACCGCGAAATATATCACCCTAAATATAGTATTTTTTTATATAACTTTAAATTCACAATATACTTTTTGATAATTGTTTTCAGAAAAACCAAGTCGTTTACACACATGTGTATATACAATATGTATGTACACAGATATATACTCTGCACCACAAGCGCTTTTAAAGCATTTTTTTTATAAAATAAATAAATACTAAATAAAAAAAAAGATAAAAATATAATTAAAATAAAATTGCAATAAAAAGAAACGCAGAAATAATACAAAATTGTAAATTCAGCTGTTTCGCTGCATTGACGTCATTTGGACAAGTGGCACAGTGAGTGAACACAATGAACGATAGCCGACAGCGCACGCCAAGCACCAAACAGCCATGCAAAATGGCAACCGTGGGCAGTGGCTGCGTTTCAGATAAAAAAAAAAAACAAAAAAAAAAAAAAATGAAAAAAAAAAAAAAAAAAAAAAAAAAAAAAAAACAAAAAAAAAAAAAAAATATGTATATATAACTAATTATATATAATAAATCTACATAAAATAAGAATATATGTTTGCATAAGTATTTGTGTATGTATGTTTGTGTTGCTGCCAGCAATTATCGAAGACAAAAGCGTGTTTGGCGCACGGTGCCAAGCGCTTATGATTTGTGGGCGAAGCACTGAGCGGCGATAAATTGCGCATGTGCGTGTGTGAATTTAATAAACGAAATGCATACAAACACACCAAACATATACAAAATTATATATGCAAACATGTGCTAAAATACAGAGTTTCATAATTAAAAAGTCAATAGAAAAAGGCAAAAAATACACACAATAGAATAATGTAGATAAAACATGGTTATAAATAATAAAATAAACAATTGGTTGTTAGCAATGTTGTCGCCCATTTTCTTCATTCAGCGAGCGAACAAGAAGAAAACTTGCAAAAATCACACAAAAAATAAGCAAAAAACCCATAGCAGCAGCGGCAGTCTCGATTCCAGTACGCGGCGCGGCTCTGACTCATAGAAATCAACACGCCACACCGGCCTAAGCAGTTAGAAGTCGTATGTGCGTGCGTGTGTGTGTGTAGAATTGCTGTCAACTGCTAGCTGGTAACCCGTTCCGCATATACGCTCAAAAAATTAGCGAGTACTTATGGGTACAGCCTCCACCGTGGCGGTAGCAAAGCACGCAAGAAAGTATACACCGACATGCATACGTTTGTGTAGGCACAGTGAGTTTGAAGTGCTTCAACAGGAAGTAAAATGAAAAAGGTTTATCGACCGGCCCAAAACATAAATTGAGTTCCCTCAATAAATCCATTGATTGATGTGATGTGTGTGAAGTGGCAGAGTCTAGTTGAAACCAAATGTCGGCGAGATCACGAGCGTCAGTTTTAGGCATCAAATATTCAATTAACATGGCGAGATTTTTGGTAACCATTGACGGTTATGTTCTTACCGGCATCAGTTTTGAAGAAATATGGACCGATTATTCCACTTGTCTAAAAAACACATCGTGAATTTTCTCTCAACATAACTTTTATCAGAATCAGTTACTCTCAAGTTAAAGACCGTAACTTCGTCGAAATAAAAATGCTAGCTTCTCACCTTCCCAGTTTGAATAATTAGTTAGAACAGCTGATGGATTATATTTTTGGTCACGAAGGCAAGCCGCAAAACATATCGCCAAATAACCAATTTTACAGGAATAACCAATAATATTCCATGCATTAAATAAAACACTAAAGATTTTCAGATAGATCTTCTTTGTAATACCTTATACTAAGTGACTAAAACTATAATAAAAGCAATATACTCTGGCGATCAGCTGTCAAACACACATCAGCTGACAAATGGAAACCAAACTTCAGATGAATAGATAGGTAAGTAGAGAAGATCTCTGACAACGCACCAAAGCATTTAGGAGACTCCTTATGAAACCAACTGGACTAAAAAAATCCCCTTACTTTATTATGTCCTTCCTGAAACACCGAGTGCTTTAGATTAAGTTCAAACATACCAAAAAATTTATGTGAGCAACCTTCAAGGCATCATCTCATATTCTTCTCATATACACCATATATTTCTGTCTAATGATTCTATATATCTATAGATTCTTGGATCTGCTAAGAGAAGATGAAACCTTTCAAATCCGCTTGGTTATCTGAGTGGATGCTATTTCTGTATCTCTAAGGTGGACTTTTCCCACTCTTCTCTGGAAGGGATATTGGGATATTGGCTACCGATTAATATTTTGCAAAATAAAATGACAGTTCCACGATTAATGAATGTTAAAATTTCTATCTTGAGTCTTTTTTTTTTTAGAGTCTTTTCCAACAAGATGATAAAAAATATTTTTAAATTTTCCAAAAATTTTCAATTCGAAAATACTGTGCCTGGCTAAGTTTTATATTTTGAGCTTTTTCTAAGTCTAACAAATGGTAAGAATATTTTTTAAAATTTCAAAAATTCTCAATTTGAACCCACTGTGCGGCGCTAGTTTTTATTTTGCGTCTTTGCTAAGTCTAATAAGATAATACAAATATTTGTAAATGTTCAACAAATTTTTAGTTCGAACCCACTGTGCTGCGCCACGTTTTGTATTTTTTGTCTTTTGACATGTCTAAGGCTGCAGAATGATATGAACGCTTTGTTTTTTTAATTAAAATTTTAAATTTCAAAAATTTGTCAGTTTGAACCCACTGTGCTCAGTAAATAAATACAATTAGCAGATATTATATGCTTAAATTTTATTATTTTGCTTTGTCAATATTTTATTAAAGTATGACTTTAGTTAAAGAAAAATTTCAATTGCACAAATAACAAAAAACAAAAAAACAACAACAACTCTAACACTAAATAATCAATCACAGTGACTTTATGGGGATTTTTGGGTTCATAAGGATTAACAGTACTTTCTGTTTGCAATGCGTTTGATATTTCTTCAATTTTATTGTTTTTGGTTTTTTATTTCTTATAATTTTATTGCAATATGCGCTTTGTTGTTGTTGTTGTTGCGTATTTCATAAACGCGCGCCGCACACACGCTCGCTTATCAGCAATTAGTCAGCGCTGCCGTTTTGTTGTCGGCGGCATTTGTAAGCCTGCCACCGAACGCCGACGGGAGCTGAGCATTTTGGAGAAACAAACCCACAATAACAACAACAGCAATAACAAGAGGCGTAAAAAGAAATAAAGTACAGCGCTGCGCATGTCATGTGTCATCAACTGCGCTGGACAATACACCCAACAACAACAACAATAATAATAATAATAAAAGYGGACACGCAAGCCACCAAAACACTCGCTCACAACACATACACATTGAACGCACGCTTATGTATAATAGAGCCGTATGGTTCCGGTGGCTTTCCCGCTCGATTTTTTTGCGCTGACCAATGTTTGTTTTCTTATTGTGAATATGCCGTCCGTGTACACTTCTGCTATTTAGTTATTGTATTTGCCACTGTGTGCAAACAAATGCTGTCAACTCTGCTTTTTCGCGCGTTATTTACACTCACGCACACTCGCACACACCCACATACACACATGTGGCTATGGATAGGCATGTCTGTCTGTTCGCAACAAATTCGCATAAAATAATCGCGTCAATATTGTGGTGTAAATTTATTTATTATTATTTTTTAAGCAAACAAAAGTCGACGCGTCAATTGCGTTGATAATGAACGAGAACACAATCAAAGTGCAAATATGTCGCCGATCTTGTTGAAGTTTTTGACATTTATGGATCAGGCAAATACAGTTGAAACCACAGCACTCGAACAACCGAGAGACAGCGTAAATATTATACTGTATGTGGGTACATAGATGTCTAGGCGCGAGTCATCGAATAGTTCATTTGTGAAGTGAAAAGTAATTATGAAATATTTATTACTGTCAGCGCGAAGTCAATTCACAGCAATTCATAGTAAATGGTTGGGGTAAACAACCTTACCTGCCTCAAGGTACTGCTGGTGGGAAAGTTGGCAGTGAGGTGTGAGATTATGTTGAGCCAATAGCTGCTTTTGAGGGTTCTTTTTGCTCTATTAAAAACTAGGAAGGTTATAATAGCAAAGCGCTTTTACTTAATAAAGCAACAATGACACGACAAGAGCGCTAGAGCTATTAAACTCCGAGATCCGCTTTCATAACTAGATTCAGCATGAGCGAAGACCTGTCATTATAAGAAAAAAGAAAAAAAAATACACAAGAGAAAACATTAACTCTGACCTCGCCATAGCGGTTGTTGCATTTCTTAAATCCAAAAATCTAACTGTACAATGGTTTGCATCAAACGGAAAGAATTTTATATTTCTTTCTAGTCACGTTATTTGATATAAATATTTATGTTCTTCTTATATGGCCGAGTTAATAACAGTGCGGCAGTCAGTTCTTCTTTTCGGAATATGGATCCAATTGGATATGCCAAGTGCAGCGAGGTTCTTCTTCATTTGATTTATACAAAGCTTCTACTTCCATTGCCAGGTACTGAATCGAAACTTTCAAAGCTGGAGTGTCCTATTCCAACCGGACGACATGACCAAGTTATTGCAGCTGCTGTCTCTGTCAAAGTTGTCGTATATTTCGTACAGCTAATCGTCGCATCGAATGCGGTATTCGGCGTTTCAAATCCGCAAAGGGCCATAAATCTTGCGCAAAACTATTCTCTCGAACACTTCTAAGGCCGACTCATCAGATGATGTCATGGTCCATGCCTTCGCACTATATAGCAGGACGGGAATGATGAGCAACTTGTAGAGTTTGTAGTAGGATTTTACTTTTCAATTTATTTAGCTCTGCAGCTCGAATTATTTTCTCCAGCAGCAGATTGAAGAAGTCGCACAATAGGGAGTCACCTTGTCTGAAACCTCGTTTGGCATCGAACGGCTCGAAGAGGTCCTTCCCGATCCTGACGGAGCTTTTGGTGTTACCCAACGTCAGTTTACACAGCCGTACTTGTTTTGCGGGGATGCCAAATTCAGATAACGCGGCATAAAGGCAGCTCCTTTTCGTGCTGTCGAAAGCAGCTTTGAAATCGACGAAGAGGTGGTGAGTGTCGATTCTCCTTTCACGGGTCTTTTCAAAGATTTGGCGCATGGTGAATATCTGGTCGGTTGTTGATTTTCCAGGTCTGAAGGCACACTGATAAGGTCCAATTAGTTTGTTGACGGTGGGCTTTAATCTTTCACACAATACGCTCGATAGAACCTTATACGCGATGTTGAGCAGGCTTATCCCACGGTAGTTGGCGCAGATTGTGGGGTCTCCGTTATTGTGGATTGGGCAGAGCACACTTAAATTTCAATCGTCGAACATACTTTCATCCGACCATATCTTGAAAAGAAGCTGATGCAAGCGCCTTGGCAGTGCTTGAATAGCACGGCCGGTAATCCATCGACCCCCGCTTTGTTGTTCTTCAGGCGGGTAATTGCTATTCAAACCTCATCATAGTCGACCATAGTCTATTCCTAATATAAATATTGGGGTGGGTCAAATAAAAGGAATATTTTTTTCCGTTGTTACTCTGAGTAAAAAATATTGTCTTAAACATCTCTCGCAAAGTCTATCCCAGTATAAACTATTAATTGTAACGAGCAGGTGCCCCCGCTTACGGCTTAGTGGGTTGCTATATTGGCACCAGCTAAATTATTAATTTTCTGACAGCAACGCACAAAGAAAAGAAGTAAAAGGAGCTAGGTTATGTTAAAAGGTCAAACTAAAAACCAAAGAATGCTGTTCCAATGTGATATCTAAACACTTTTAAATATTATTTGTAAAAACCATCAAAAGTTGAAAGGTATGATTGCTGATATTTTTTAAGCTCGGTCTTGCAGAAGCCATAAAAAAAAAAGCCACAAAACTTTAGAAATTTGCTTCTGAGAACATATTTAGTAATACTTCACCAATGTTTATTGAACAATGTTTAGTAAGAAATCTTATGATTGCAATACTATCAATTTTGCTTCAAGCAAGGAGCTCAGTGGATCTCCTACATTCTTATGTAATCTAACAAATGTTAATTACCGGACATAATTCTGGTCGATATCAGCTATTACATAGAAAACTGACTTTTACGTCGACATCTTAAAATAAAAGCGTACAGAATGCAGCTTGTATAAGGACTGAAGACGTTAGAATTTCCCATGCGCCTTCGCTGTGCTCTATGGGCTCTTGAGCCAAATGTTGTTCAGCGAGTGGGCTCATTTCTGGTTCAGTGGGTATAGTAACAAGTCAACCACAGCGCCACCTCTTACACATCGCATCAATCCATGGATTTGCCTGAAGCAAAATATCTCGCGTGTCATTCGTCAGTTACCAATCGAAATGCTCGAATGAGTAATGGAAAATTGAACTCAATAGATGGAGCATCTGAGGTCAACATTTGAAAGCGATATTCTGAGAAAAATAAGTGTCAAATAATGTTCTTTCGAATGATAGTAAGCAAGTAAACATTACCCATTAAATTTGAACTTTATATGTTTCTTTTTCAAAAATGTAGAGAACCTCGAAATAGATCACCCTTTAGCTTCATATTCATTTATATTCCTAAATGACTTCACAAAACTGAAATAAATAATTATAGTTCTCCAACTCGAACTTTTTTCAAGCTTTTCAAGGCTTCATGTAAAAAAATAACAAAAAAAATAAAAATGTTTACAACAATAAAACAATAAAAGGTAAAATGATCACACATTTCCTAGAAATGAGCAGTGAAGCATTCAAAACACATATTTGTTTAATTTTATATGAGTGTGTGCATAAAGCCTTATATATTTGCATATGAACGCATAAATAATAAATATTTATATATATATATATATGTCTATATATACATATGTATCATGTATGTGTGATTGTGAAGTTTTAATATTTCTTTCATATTTGTACTTTTTCATGGCGCGCACGCCGAAAACGGCTTTAAATGGCAGAAGTTGCCATATTTGTTGAGTCGGAGTAATTTAGTCAAATTCATTTTAGAAAACAGCAAAAGCAACACCAAAAACAATAAGCCAACGCAAGCAGCAATAGAGCGCGACAAGATCGTAAATAATTTTGACGCGCAACGCAGCACAAGCGGTTGGTGGGGACTGCTGTCGGTAGTGGTGTGGCTGGATGGTGGAAGCACGGGTGAGGCGGGTGTGCGGCTGGACGCCGTCATGCAGGTGTAAATTTGTAAAGCCAATACGGTAAAAACCACTTGTAAAGCTAAAAACAGCAACAGAAGGTAATTATAATAACACACAGAAATAAAAACAAATGTTACAGCAATAACAACAAACGGCGCAACAACAACAACAATGGAAGTGGAAATTATAACAAAAAAAAATCAACAAAAAAAGGAAATACAACAATACACCGGTAATGGTAATGTTATGTGCGGTGTGATACAGTTTTTACAACAACAAAAACAAAATGCCAACAATGTTTGTATTTGGTTACACATAAGCAAATTTTTACAAAATATTTAAATCATTCAAGTGGCTGCAAGGTGATAATTAACAAAAAAAAAAAAAATTGAAATAACAATAAAAACAACAAAAGCCAACTGTTTTGGTTATAACTCGGCAGTAATTACGCCAAAGCGAGCCAATAACGCCAAAACTTTTCCACACCACTACAGTCAGCGCGCAAAAACTATAACAATAGCAACTACAACTACAACAACAATAACGGACATATTAGAGCAAAAACAGAAACAAAACGACACGCGAGTTGCTTACCATATTTGTTTGCGTTCATTATGCGTGGGCGCGCCTTTTATGGGCAAAACTATCGATTACAGCGCACACACACACACATACGCACTCGCATACATGTATCCACTTATGTAAATATGCATATTGATATTTGCACAAGCATTTATGTATGCATGAGTTTGCTTGCAGCATTTATAACACCTCAAACGTAGTCAATTTGAATTTTAAATACAAAAAAAAAAAAAAAAACAAAACTGCTTACTTCACTTAAAGTTTTTATTTATTGCCAGATATAGCTGGCGCTTTGAGATAATTATCTACAAATATGAAAATCTAGTGCACAGTGGTATGATAGTGATTAATATTCGAAAATTATAAAAATTAAATTTGTAATTAAATTCTTTTTTCTTGGTATTGTTGTTGTTGTGTGAAATACATTCTTCAAATATTGAGTGTATTTTCGTTCGATGTTTTTTCTCTTTTCAAAATTAAGACTAGGACGAGATCATTTAATTTTTAATACAGCTCTGGTGTGAACTGTAGTTCAGCGAGGGTATTCTGCATTGACAGGAAAAAAAGTGGTATTCAAAGAGACCGCTTATTTTTGTGATGATTTGGTAGCGTTCATGTCCCGGTTTCAAATGGTTTTAGAAGCTCATAATACAGCACGACCTTTTGATCTTACCAAATACCGGAGGACCAAAGTCCGGAGGATGCTCTTGTAAAACCCCCAGGAACTATGGAGGGAACACTTCTCCAGCCCACTGTATGGCAGGGAAAACACTTGGAGATAGTGAACCCGATTCCCCAATTGATGACGCTGGCCATGAAGAAGTTCAAATAGTATTTGCCCGTCTGAAGTACAACAAATTCGATAGATTATCGACCAAGCTATTCTAATAAGGCGGCAAAGAACTGATAATTATCATCCATCAGTTTCTTTGTGGAAAATGGTTGGGCGAAAGCATGCCCAACGATTGGAATTTAAGTCTACTTTGCCCAATCCAGCTCTATCGAGCGTGTTGTTTGAAAGGCTAAAGTCCACCGCAACAAAACTGGTTGGACCTTATCAGTGAGCCTTTAGACTATGAAAATCTACAATCGACCAGTATTCACCATGCGCCAAATCTTGGAAAGTACCCATTAAAGGAAATCCAACGCAGAATAACTCCTCTCCAACAGATGCCTTTTTGAACTGAGTAGGCAATTGAGAAGTAAAGTCCAATTTCGACGAGCAAAGACCAAACTCTACAAGTCCCCGTTCTGCTATATGGTGCAGAGGCATGGACGATGAAAACAATGATGAATCCGCGTTGCGAGTCTTCGAGAGAAATGTTCTGTGGAATGTCTTTTGCGGCATAGTTCAGCGAATTGAGAAACCGCGGCAGCGCTGGCTTGGTCTCGTCATTCGAATGGATGCAAACACTCCAGCTCCGAGAGTATTCGACACAGTAGATGCTGGGTGAAGCAGAGCAAGCGGAAAACCACCACTCCGTTGAAAAGACCAGGTGGAAAAGAGCCTTGCTACACCAGGAATCTCCGATTGGCACAAACAATGAAAAGGAAAAACGACTGTCACGCTGTTGTAAACTCGGCTATAACCGCGTAAGTGGTGCCTACGCCAATAAAGAAAAAGAAGAAGTAGTATCTAGAAATATTTTGCCGGGAGTTATAGGGATAGAACGTGAAAGTAAAAAGGGTCCACGTTTCTATATGTATGTATATAAAAGCAAGTTTTTTTTTTCAAATTAGAAATAAATATTGCAAATGTAACCGCTTATCTACTGCTTAGAATGGAAAATTTTGTAAACTGCTCTCATTTCCATTATTTGCATAATGAAGAATAATGCGATCTAAGCTCAAAAGACAAAAGCAAAGAATGGACAAGTTT
This sequence comes from Bactrocera latifrons, assembly GCF_001853355.1. Lineage (NCBI taxonomy): Eukaryota > Metazoa > Arthropoda > Insecta > Diptera > Tephritidae > Bactrocera > Bactrocera latifrons. Next base: position 41,256 of record NW_017535407.1, read on the forward strand.
TCTTAATAGAATTCTGAAAAATTGAAAGTTCGACACGGCTGTTGCAATCATATCAACCCTGAGGCGGCATTTAAATAAAGCGGAACAGCCATTCGAATTTATTCAAATAAAGAATTTTTGTTGCTCGTACTGAGGAAAAATATTTAGAAATCCATTTGAATGCATGAAATTTGCAATTTTCGCACAACAAAAACGTTTCCTAATGCAATTCGCATTTATTATTGTTATTATTCTACGCCTCTGTTATTATTGTTGTAGTTGTTGTTGCGCTTTTAATGCAAATGCGCGCTTTTGATGTAACCAAAGGCGCCGCCGACAGCTGACTGTTGCATAGGGAGCAACACACAGATACACACATGCATGCAGTTATACTTCGATATGTATGTAAGGGTGTATGTGTGTGTGTGCGCTGCACAATAGCGCATCAGCGAAGCAGAACGAATTGGAACGAGCGCAACCAGTGCAATCAAAACCAGTAGCCACAGCAGTCAGCCTCAGTCAAGCAGTCAGCCAGCCGGTCAACCTGTTGCGCCGGCGCACAATGCCTGCATGTATGTGTGTGTATTTTCTTTGTCATTGCGTTTGCTTGTGTGTGCTCGTCTTTGGTTACATTGTATGCCTTAATTATCATCAACGTCATCAATAAAATGGCAACAAAATTGAATTAAGAATTGCAAGCGCATTGCTTATACCCAACGCATGTTTTTATAGTAGCGTATTATTGTTGTGCTTTTTGTTGTTTTAAGTTGCCAGTATAGAGTAGAGACTATGGTGTACTTAACAGAAAAATTTAAAGTTCTTATATATCTATGTATGTCGAGGTGATAACTCATATGGGGAAATATGAATGGAAACGCGTGTTATTCTGCTGATCTTATATTTCAAAACAGCGTTGCCATCTACTGAAAATTTTGAAACTATTACAAAATGTTTTCAAACATAAAACCTTTAAGAGAACCTTAGGTTGAAAAGGTGTCTTTAATAAAGGCATGGTTCAAAATAGAGTTGCCACCGAGTTACAAAATTAAAACAAAGCAAAATACTAAAAAAAATTCCTCGAATTTAAGTATATACATATGTAGTGGTAAAACAAAAAAAAAAAAAAAAATACGGAAAATATTTGGAAATTTTTCTAAATTTTACACATTTAAGAATAAAGAATAAAGTTGCCACCTGAATGAATGAATTCTGGAGAGCATTTGGTGAAATTTGATAATCAGATTTTTAGAACAGAGTTACCACCCACTAATGTAGTTAAAATAGTGTGGAATACTACAAAATATGTTGTTCAATATACTTGAGTTTAAGAAAAATATTGAAAATTATTTTTACGTTTACTAAAATAAAAATATTTTGGCATAAAGCTGCCACCTAAAATATATAAAATGAGTATCAAATTCAAAATAAAGCAGATATTCGGAGAGTTTATGGTGAAATTTAATAATTACAATTTTAGAACAGTGTTGCCACCCATTGATGGATTGAAAATAGTGTATAATAATAATGTAATGTAATGGAGAGTTTAAGAAAAATATAAAAACTTCTTTTAATTTTTTTTAATTAAACATATTTTGTCATAAAGTTGCCACCTAACAAAAAATTCAAAACTCTGCAGAATATTACAAAATGAAAGTACATTGTTTATAAAATAGACTTTCAGTGGAGTATTTAGGGAGACTTTATAATGTATATATTAGAAGAGAGTTGCCACCCATTGACGAAGTTACAATAACTNGTTTATAAAATAGACTTTCAGTGGAGTATTTAGGGAGACTTTATAATGTATATATTAGAAGAGAGTTGCCACCCATTGACGAAGTTACAATAACTAAAAGTATTAGAAAACATAAAGTTTAGAAAATATTTCGGAAATAATAATTTAAAAAATGTGCCCAATATTCTGGAGAGTATTTGTTGAAATTTAGTAATTACATTTTTAGAACAATGTTGCCCCATTGACAGAGTTAAAATAGTGTAACATATTAACAAATGTATTGGAGAATATATGTAAAGTTTAAAAAAATTATCGAAAATTTTTCATCTTTATAAGTTTTTTAAATTAAAATAATTTTGGCACCTTGTGAAAACAGCAAAATTGAGGAAATTTTACAATTAGATTTTTAGAACAGAGTTGTCATCCTTCATTGATGGATTTAAAATAAATTCCATTAAATTTAAAAAAAACTGATGGGGAATATAGAGTTTCAAAATATATCAAAAATTATTTTTAAGTTTATTAAATAAAAAAATTTTTGCATAAAGTTGCCACCTATCAAAAAATTTAAAACTCTCATAAATAATAAACTACAAAATAAAAGTGAGCTTTAATATAAAGGATAAAGAGTATATATTAGAACAGAGTTGTCACCCATTGTAGCAAAATTGTACAAAATATAACCGAAAAATTATTTTTTTGCCAAATATTCAAAGAAAGCTACCACCTATCGAAAATTAAAAAAAAAAAGCGAAAATATTTCAAAATAAATATTGCGTTATTATTAAAGTTTTTGAAATTAATATATTTTGGAATACAGTTACCAGATATCGAAAAAAAACAGAAAGTATTTTAACTGGACAGATCTCTATAAAAAAAGTGACACAAAGTTCGGACGGACTCCCAATTTTTTAATTTTTTTAATTTTGAAAGACTTTTAAAGCAAAAAATAATAATAATGAATTTCAAAAACTATAATTTTTGTGTTATTTTTTTAACATTTTAGATATGTAGAAATTTCTGAAAAAAAAAAAATTAAATTAAAATTTGCACAAATCATCGTATCGATTGCGGCAATGCACACTGGGTTCAAAAATATTCAAGCTTAAATATCATAGCAACAGCTCAGCAATTGCGGCTTCATAAGCAACTCAAAGAGCAACGAAAAACTTACACAATCAAACAAGCATTAAGAAGTGAAATAAACCACACATACTTACTGACGACATAAATGCATTTATAGAGATGTTGTTGCACGGTATTTGCATGCAGCAAATGCGTTTTTAATTTTTATCGCTTTTAGCTTTTCATTTCAGTTTTCGTTACTTCAATTCTCGTTTACCGCTACTTTTTATTGCCACTACTGTTTCGGTGCTGTTCTGCTGCTTGTGCTGCACATGCTTGAGGCAACACTTCCCAATCAATACCAGAAGCCAAGAGTCGCCATTGAAAGCTGCCACCCGACGGCGTGGTTATTGGAGCGAGTGTTGGGGCAAGCGGTTCACACATACTAGAAACTGTGAGAACTCGCGCAGATTTCGCATTCAACACTTGAAATTGGCGATTGATCGCTTGAATTGCTATTGTTGTTGCTTTGTTTTGTTCTGTTGGCACTTATTGACAACTTCGTCGGTTTGGGCTAACAATTGTTCAATAATACGTTGTTCGGTATGTTGTACTAAGTTTTTATGGTTTTAACTGAATTTATTATGCGCTGTACTTGGTAAAATAATGCTCAGCAGGAAATGTCGCAGAGCCTACATTTTATCCATCTTTCCGTTTATGTCTCACAATTGTTGTTATATCGATCAGAAATTTTGCACATATTCTTTGCTTGCTAACAAATTGCTTATTTGTCGGAATTGTCTACATCGCACCTCTATAGCATATAGCTGCCATACGAACTGAACGATCGCATTCAAGTGCTTGTATGAAAAACTTTTTTATTTGATGACGTTTCTCCACGATATTTGGCATGTATTACTATATAAAGGAACGCTAAAATATCTAAAGAAATCGTTCAGTTTGGATCACTATAGCATATAGTTGTCATACAAACTGATCGATCAAAATCCAGTCTTTATATGGAAAAATTTTGCATTTTAAGAGATATCTTCATGAAATTCAGCACAAATTGTTACTTTAAGCAGCGCTTTAAACTCTAAACAAATTATCAAAATCGGCTGACTATAGCATGCAGCTGTCATACAAACTGATCGATCAACATCCAATCCGAATATGAAAAACTTTTGCATTTTACGAATACAAGATCTCTTCTGCAAAATTGGTATGCATTGCTACCCAAAGAAACGGTACAATCTCTGAAGAAATTGTTCAGATTCGAATACTATAACATATAGCTGCAATATAACTGATTCAGCCGACCCAAATATAAGATTTTGTTCTACTTTTCTATGTAAAAAAAAGATGAACTTTGTAGACTAGTGGAGCTTCGTTGCAACCCAAGTTAACGTTTTTACTAGTTTTTGTTGGCATTTACCTTCGTTTCTGCTCAGCGGTTCCGCCCGTTTTGCCCTTTTTCAGTCCCTTAGCCGCTAATGGGTTAATTGTGCCTCAAAATGTTGTTGGTAAGACAATCTATACCGTCACCTGAGTTTTGTTGTTGTGTGTGATCGTTTTTGGTTTTTCGTGCGGGCTACAATATTTGGTTTGTTGTTTTTGTGTTTGTTGCTTTTCTACACGGTTACGCTCTAAACTTGACTGCAATCTGAAGTTTCATTGCGATTTTATTCTTTGGCAATTCCTGTTTGCTGCTATTGTGGTTTTAATTTGTTTGTTGTTGTTGTTRCTATAAATACTGTCTTTGATATATTCTTTCGTTGTTGTTATTATTATTTCTTCTTGTTGTTGTTGCTATATTGTTGTTGTTGTCAATACAGTTTCTTGTTGCTTTTGCAGTATGCATGTCAGTCGCTCCACAACTTTTATTGCTTGTTCAAGTATATAACTTTTATACATAAATACATACACACACACCAGAACACATACATACATATGTATATGCCTGCATTCGTTGCGCTTGATTGCCTCGCTTGATTTGATTTGCTGTGATTCTGATTTTACGTGAATTCAATGCGATTTGTTGTGTTGCGGGAAGTTTCTGCACACACACATACATACATACACTAAATTTCAATAATAAAAAAAAAATATATACATATATATGCAACAAAAACTTGCTACAAGCACTGCATAATTTCGTATAGCAGCTGTTGTTGAAAGCATGTATTTGTTGTTTTCGTTATTGTTGCTGTTTTGCTTGCGGTATTACCGCTGAGACATTGCATTGCGTTAGTTCGGTCGCTTCTTATTGCTTTGCTCCGCATGACTGCGCACCATTCTTGTTCGCCATGTAATTTTTCGTTTTTTTATTTTCCATTTCGCTGTTTTTTGTTATTTTTGTTTTTGTAATTTTTTATAATTTTTATCATTATTCAATTGTTCATTGCTTCGTTCGATTGCAATCGCTGCTCGTTGCATTTGCCGTTTTATGCGATTAACCAGTCTTAACATGCTCGTATCTCACACACTCGAACACATACATTCTCACTCAAATACATACATATACTTATCTATGCGCCCACCCTTCACTTGGCCTTTGTGGCTCTGTGGCGTATGTGCGGTAGCTGCGAAACAAAAGACTTAAGCAACGAACGTGAAAATTAAATGCAGCACTCGTGCGCGACTTCATACAACAAATACATGCATATAAATATTAATATACATATACAGATATATGTATATAATTAACAGTTATATAAAAGTGCATTTGAAGTGCATTAATATACATATCTCTTTAACATTTTATTGACAGCGAGTTTTTATTAACAAATATATGAGAAAAATACCCAAAAGAATATTTTTGTATATACAAATAATAAATATGTTTAAATTGAGCAAAACAATTTTTATTTCCACATACTCCTTTTTTAATTATATATATTATTATTTTTTGGATGATATGGTTATGAGCAGAAGTTCACGGAAGTGAGGACAGTTCTCTGAGCCCAAAAAAACATCCGTTTGATGGCGAGTTAAAATGAGAAGTAAAAAACGAAAAAAACGCCCTCAATGAACAGTGAAAAAGAGCCTCGGATTGATGACGACCATGGCAAATGAACTAAGGATTACGATTTATTGGCATGCGTACGGAATGTCCGGTCCCTTAATTGGCAAGGTGCCGCTGCCTAGCAGGTTGATGTCCTCGTTAGAGTAAAGACTGACATCACCGCCGTCCAAGAAGTGCAGTAGACGGGACAAAGACTGCGGCGAGTAGGTCTTTGTGGCATTTATGGCAGTGGTCGTATAAAAGAGCGCAAATTCGATATGGGAGTCGTGGTGGGAGAGAGACTCCGTCGCTGAGTACTGTCTATCAACATCGCGTATAAGGTTCTATCGAGCTTATTGTGTGAAAGATTAAAGCCCACCATCAACAAACTGATTGGACCTTATCAGTGTGGCTTTAGGTCTGGAAAATCAACACGGGACTAGATATTCACATTCAAAATCTTGGAAAAGACCCATGAAAAGAGGATTGACTCGCATCACCTGTTCATCGATTCACGAATGGAAATAACCTTCATGGCAGGTTGTCTGAATTTGGTATCTCCACAAAACTAATACTAGTACGGCTGTATAAACTGACGTTGAGCAATAGAAAAGTATCCGCCAGCATCGCGAGCGACCTCATCGAGCCGTCCGATACCAAATGAGGTTTCGACGAGGAAGCAGAAGTTCTCCACTCCGTTGGAAAGACCAGGTGGAGAAGGATCTGGCTACACTTGGAATCTCCAATTGGTGCCAAACAGTGAATAGAAAGAACGACTGGCGCGCTATAGTTAACATCAATGGATTCAGTTGCGAGTTTGAAAACGAATGAGAATCAAAGGAAAAATTGGAGATACTTCTCAGATTTAGTCAGCAATAATCTTTTATTTCATTAATCCATTACTTACTTCAGAAGGGCATAGTGATACCCAAGATGATGAAAAGATGTGAGCAATTATAATTGACTCTTCATTCGGCTTCCGATTTTCATCAAAAAATCAAATATTTCTTTTAATTATTTCCATTTTATTCATCCAGTTGAACCGCCAAAGCTCCATTAGCAGAAAACTGCCACATTAGTTTGAAATAAAAACGTTTATGTTCAAATTGATTGCAAAGATCTAGTCGATAGACGATCTAATGACCGGTAGCTTTGGCAAACGTGGGCCAAAAATGATGGAGCATTTCGGCAAACGGTAGCAGCTACTGCACTGCTAATGTAAATATCTGCCACAACAACAATAACAAAATCAACTTTGCAACAAAAACAACAATAACAATAAAACCAATCATACAACAAAAACGATTACAACCACAACAATTGAAAACAATATAACAACAAAAACGAATACAACAACAACAATTGAAAACCACATTACAACAACAACCGTTATTGAAACACATTGGCAGCACTCAATTTTCGTTCCGCCCAATTTTGTTGTAGTGGCACGCTTTTCGGCCAACAACAACAAGCAGCGGTGTGGCTACGAAGCGGACAACAAGCTTAGAGAAGAAAACCAAAAATTACTGGAAAAAGCGCTAACAACAACAACTAGCAGCGGCGCGCACCGCTCAGACTCCACTTAATAAGAATCAAAGTGCGCCGATTACAGGCGCTAATACATGGGTCTTGCGCTCGCTGGCACTCGTGTGTGTATGTATGTACGTGCCCACGCGCCTGCCGCCTTGCTGACTCGACAGCTACGCCATGGAACTACTGTACGCCGCAAACGCTGCCGGCACGGACAGCCCACAATTTGCCAACAACACAAATAGCAACAACAACAACAACATTTAATAAAGCATTGTATGACTCCATTCACCACTCTATTCTAAGCAAAGTGACTATGGCAGCTTCGACTGGCACCTTTCGCTTTGTTACGTGGCCTCTGGGGCCAAGCCGCGACTCTTTCTCTTCGCTTCAACTGTTAATTCAGGTAGTCGAGTGTTGTGCATATTGCGCATGCGCGCCACGGTACATGCGCCGAACTCACTTTTCATGACTGCTCGTTACCAAATGAACTTTGCTTCTTTCCTATTATTATTATTGTGTTGTTTTTGTTGTGGTGGTTAATCATTTTTTATTCAATCACCCACCTCGCGGGCATTTCGCTGCACAGATTTTGATGGACCGACAAGCAATCAATGATTTGTGTGCCGCAACCACAATTTGCCAATAGCTCAGATTTGTTATTATTGTTGTTGGTGGTTTTAATTTTTTTACAAAAATTATTCTTAAGTTTATATTGGACTTAAAAAGGTGTTTACGTGTCTATTTTATCATTATATATTTTTTCAATTTGCAACTCTGACAAGTTTGTCCATTAATCAGCAAATTGTTGTTGTAGAGCTGCTTAATTGTTGTTTTAAAAGAATATTTTTAACGGTTTCAAGGGGACCTGCTCTCTGCCGCGTTGATAAGATGACTTAAACAATTTAGCAGTAAATAAACTCCCATTGACCAATTTCGAGATTTACCACTTTTTTGAAGAAAAAAACCAGAAACTTCAAATTTAAGGAAAATGCTTATTATCATTCGAAAAAACATTATTTGGCATTCGTTTTTTGAAGATTATCTCCTTCAAATGTTGGCCACGGCTACGTCTCAGATGGTTCATCCTTGAGTTCAATTTTCGATGACTCGTTCAGCGACCATTACATAGCGTTCGTTATTGGGGCATTTGAAGAACGAAATCGCCGAAAAACGGGCCCATTTAAAGAAATAGAAATTTCTGTTTCACCAATACAAATTGGTCAATGAATTGGGCTTCGAACCTTCCGCATTCACCACCTCATTCTCTAGATCTAGCCTCCAGCGACTTTTTACTGTCCTCAAACCTCAAAAGACAGCTCGCTTGAAAAGGATTTTCGTCGACTGAAGAGGTGATCGTCGAAACTGAGACCGATTTTGAAGCAAAGCACAAACCGTGCTACAAAAATAATGTCGAAAAGTTGGAAGATCGCTATAACCCACAAGAGACTCTAAGATTTCCGCAAATCCACCAATGTACCCTCGAAAAGTTACAGTCAGTCACTGGCAAGTTATAGACATACAAATCACCAGATACGGACAGGATCTCAGCAGAAATCGAGAAAATAATCGCCGGAATATTTCCTGAACCCTGGAGAAAGTAACGACTGGTGTTTATAAGTAAGACAAAGGAAGATCCCAACTAAGCATGCGGGAAAACTCTATGAAAGGCTAGTTAACCCACACTCGAAACGGCTATCAAATGTCAACTATCAAGCTGGAGGACTCTTCTCTAAACAACACGGCTTTACATCCGGCAGATCGGCTATAGCAGCTATAATGCGTCATTGAAAGTATAGAAGCCGCACAGCGTAGATGATGTAAATACACAAAAAATAGTGTTGCTGGCGACTTTAGAGGTACGAAACGTCAGCTTTAGTTACAAAAGACTGATAGCACAAGAATCCATTCTATGCCCAGACTTGTGGAACGTCAGCTACGACCCTATATTTAAACTCGAAATGCCACGCGAATCGCACTTCATTAGCTACGCGTATGACATTGCAGCAGTAATAACAGCACGATATACAGAAGAAGCGGGAAGAAAGCTTAATCAGGTCTTGATACGGGTGCAATCACACTCGAGTCACAGAACATCCAGCTCGCTGGGGAAAAATCAAAGCTATTCTTACGACACAAAAAGCAGTAAACTGCTTAGGCGTAAGGTTGAACCCCAGACTGTCCTTCTGGGTACAAATCCAGCCTGCCGCAGGAAAGGCAGCGAAAATCACCTCCCAACTTAGCAGATTAATGTCCAACATAGGGGCGATCAACCAAGAAAAGAGAAAGCTACTAATGTCGACGACAATCAGCGTCTTATTATCCGGCGCTGGGATCTGGGCCGATGTTCTTTAGAAGGAAAACCGGCGTAAGGTTGTGGCCAGAGTGTACCGCACTGCAGCCGAACGAACCGCCGCAGAAGACCTGGTTGGCCCTATAAATGCGGACAATCTAATCAGTGTCTTGCCGAAGACTGAAGCAACTATGGAATTATCCAGAGCTATTTTGCCTCACTGCAAAAAGAGGGACTTGGAAGTAGGTGCGCAGATGTAAATCCCTCAATCTTGGTTCCGGGGTGGGTGACGACACATACCGCTGCTGTGATACTGACTGGATTCGGTAGAGGACGTTCCTAGTCAGCACAAACATTTCACGCGACGTGTTTCTGTGAGTGGAGCAAGCCGAAAATGCGGTGTCTTTTTGAGGGCCGAGAAGACGTCGCTGATGAAGACTGTGCTGGGAGTGATGCGATTTCGACAAACATCATTTTTGACATTAAAGGCATCGTTCACAATTAATTTGTTTCTCCTGGACCAACCGTCAACGCCAAGTGAGTCCTCAATAGACTCAAACGGAGGGTCAATCGGGTCCGACAGGACATCACAGCCGATTTGAAGGCTCACACCGCCTTTCTTGTGTGCAGCTTCCTAACCAAGGATGGGGCCCTCCCAGACTTTTTTTGTTTCCTTGCCTGAAAAGGCCGAGACGGCATTTTGAGACGACAGTGGGGATCCAAGCAGCATACACCGCGGCTGTCAAGACTATTCCTTCCATAACGCTTTCAATGCTTGGAACATCGACGCAGAAGTAGCCTATTTTGAAAGTTTTTAGTGAATTCTAACGATTAGTTCAATCATTTTTTTTTATCGACTCAGTCCTATTACTTTCCGGACAAACCTTGTATTGATCAATATTCATGAAACATTCAACAACATTATGTATTTTAATTATTTAAAAATCAATTTCAATGGGTAAGAAATTGGAGCACAAAGCACACGCGATTAAGCAAAAGCAATGTAATCAAAACAAAAGATTTTAAGCGCAAACTGGCTGTTAATCGAAATTCAAGCGGTGCAGCCATGAGCACACATACATACACACACAACCACACTGAACCTTGACTCCATTTATAGCCGACTGCGCAGCAGCAACAGGTGAAAGGCGACCACACTGGATATACGTGAACGGCGGCGACAAAACGGACTGCCGCAGAATACGAAATGTCAGCGAGAAGTCGTTTGTTTCGGGCAAAACCAAAAAAAAAAAAAAAACACAAAAACAACAAATAAAAGCAGGAAATAAGTGTAAGAGGCAAATAAAAAGCTAAAATAAAAAATTACTTAAAGTACCGTAAACACATGCGCAGTAACAACACAACATACACAGCGGCTTGAGAGCGCAGCTTGCGGCCGCCAATGACAGCTTAAAGCGCGGACTTTTTCTAAAGCACTTTCGAGCGTGGCAACTTTTACTTTGTAGGCAAAGTAAGTAAGCAATAAAAAGGCGACCATTTATTAGCGGCAACGGTAGCTGGCGGCGCATTGCATGGAAAAGCAGGAGTTCACCTCAGAATAGAGTGCAGTCTTAGCTAGAGACTAGTACAATAGAACGCCAGTGCCAACTGACTGACTGCTTGTTGCAGGCAAATTTATGGCCACCTTCACAAATCTGCTGTAAATATGATGATGGTGCATACCGTAAGCGCATTTGCATTGCGCATGCGCAGCTGCCTGCCGACCATAGTATGGTGGTGGTGAGCTCAATGCGCTACAAATGCATAGTAATAAGTGCTTTCGTTTAGCACTCAACCACACACGAGCTTTTAGTATCCATAAAGCCATTGCAATTCGACAATGCAACTGCGCAGGCGCACAGCGCGCACAAACGTCGAATGCAAGGCTGCGCTTGTTCTTGGCAGTTGTACATGTAGGCGGCTCCTTTGGTGAATGTGCATTTCATTTACTTGTGTATGTATGTATTTAACAGTTGTATGAAATCGCAACAAAAACAATGTAAAGCCGAAACTGTATAATTATGTGTTGTGCGCAGGTCTTTGTTGTAAGAAATCATTTGCATTTTATGCATTCGAAATTGTTACACATGCAAACAACAACAAGTTATATGACGAAATATAAAAGTAAATGGAGCAAAACGCGCGCAGCAAAGTCATGCTTACGAAGTGGTAACGAAACTTGCGTTTGACTGCTGTACTGCACATTGAGCGCATTTAAAGTCAAAGCGCATGCGCCGTACTTATATATTTATATATAGTATATGGTTCATAACTGAGAAATGCTGGTGAAATATTTAAATAATAGCTCGCAACCATTTTTGTTTTAAATTAAACTATTTTTCCTTTTTTTGTACGATTAAGTAGTCGATTATTTCGAAATTCACTGTATTATTGAACTACTTCGACGTAATAACGGCAAATTATGTTAAATGCATATATTTTCTTTCTATATTTATTGTTATAGTTCGATTTTCACTTGTAACTTTGCCGTCTATTCTTTTCATAACTTTTTATAACTGCGCTCCTAAATGTAGGCAACAAAATTTGTTTATTTGGGGAAGTGAGCAAGTCTATGATATATTATGATAGCTTTGTTATTAAAAACTGTTGTTTTTGTTATTGCTGTTGTAACGACCGAATTCTGCCGAGTAAGCAGTCCTTAGCCGGATAAACATTCGGGTCCGTTTCGGTTACGTAGACTCAATTGTCGAGGAACTACTTAAATCCTCTAAAAATGTGGCGAGAAAGCTTTCGACTAGGATGAAAAAAGCGTTAATAAATATGAATCTTCCTGACCACTGCATCTTCAAAGCAGATGTGACTGCTATCAAGGTAGACCTACTGATCCGTAGTGCAACCTTCTTCAGCGTGTTGAATACTCATTCCGTTAGTAGGGCTGCGATATGAGGCTTGAATTCGGTGACTGTGTGCAAAGATAGACCAGTGCAAAGATGTCTAGACTCCTTATCTCCAGTATCAGTTATTTTATACTTGGACTGATTTGAGTGCTTGGTATTGCAGAAATGCGGAATAGGAACGATTAGGAGCTCCGTTGGCTTCTTGTAGTTCGCTAATGAACTGTTCAGGCTCAGACTAGCTCAGTAAGCGTTGGTCAACTAACAGCACTGTGCAGTTGCAAGATCCTTCGGGCTTTAGGTGAATTGTAAAGGATCTAAGAAACTCTTCGCTCTTAGTAAGGTCTATCTTTCAATTGTTGTGGAAGTTGTAACCCGACACTATCCGAACGGAATTCATACTACATATAGCTGACACCCAACCCAACGATAGGAGTTTTATCTCTGGCTTCATAAAGCAATGTACATATAAATCCAAGTGTGATCTCTTGTGATGCTGATGTATCAGTCAACTAACCTAACCTAATATTTATGAGTATTAGTTTAAATAATTTTTGAGGTCTACGCTTTAAAAGAGTAGTCAAATAGGTGAGACAGCTAAAGAAACACCAAACTTCGGCGCTTAACAAAATGAAAGTTATAAATGAGAGAATGAATTTCTTTGCCTACATTTCGGGCGAATATAAAAATGCCGGATAAAGGAAGTATTACATAGTTTCGATAACTTTGGTATGTTGGATGAATGTAGTGTAGGAACTAAGTAGATTTGGAAGAGCAATAGGGCAAGGCTTATTGACCTTAGCGAACAATTCGCTTTCTTCAGTTTTATCAATATCAATAACGTTGTCTACATTTCGGAGCGAAGAAAAAAATGTCGAAGGAATGAAGTATTTGTTACAGAGTGTTCATAAATTGGATTATTGTAATCTGGAGAGTAGATAGATTTGTTTTCAGTGCTTTCAGAGGTTTGAAATACTTTCTTTCATACACTAAATGTGGATTCGAAAACTGGTACTTTTAAGTAAATTTATCACTCGGCGAGAACTATTTATAGGTGGATTGGAACTTTTTAGGGTCTTTTATATACGAATATGTAATGATTTTACTGGGTCGCAAGGTGTGATCGAGGTGTATTTTGCCTAATACATGCGAACAATTTTTGGAAAAAACTGGAATACAAAGCTGTTTGAAGTTTTTGAAGAAGTTTTCGGAAATCATAACCGTATGATTAGAAAAACTATATTTTATGTTGGAAAAAACTTAGTTCAGACAGAGGAGATTTGAAAATAAAGATGCTTCAAAGGCATTTTATATATTTATATGGAATCAATATAGGATATGTATATGCCTTTAGATCATCTCTATATAATTATAGTATATTACATCACATTTGTCTTACATACATAAAATAGCAAATACTTGTAGGAGCCACTTCGTGGAGCGGAATTGACTTACCTGCAAAAGGAAGAGAAAAAAAACATATATAAGTAAATTGGCAAAGTAAACAGTATATATAAGTAATATGATATATTCTGCAAAACTGAAATATTAATCCATAACTGTAAAGTATAACCGTAAATTACTTGTGATAGATAAACTCAAATATTTATTAAAGTTTATCTCGAAAAAAGTTAGAAATATGGAACGATAGCAAATCGTACGAAATAAAAATATAACAAAAACTGAAAATAACACGAAAATGTTAAAATAACAACAAAAGCAAAAAAGTGGGAAAGAAGTAAACAATTCAGAATTTTATATATTTATATTTTGCTGAGAAAGTAAAACCAGCACATTAACAACAATGCGAGCGCACATACACACATACAGACATGTGCAGGTAATGAAAACGTGAAAATGCCACAGCAGAAAGGGCGACCTTGGAATTTTTAATAAGAATTCGCTTACAAAATACACATTATATATATACTTATGCATATGTACATATAAGCACATAGATACACACATGCATACCAATGAAGGTCTATAGATATTTACGAATACTTTTATTTCTTTACGATTTCACGGGGAAAGAACACGCGCCCGTCGTTATTTCTCACCACCCACCGAGCATTGGCACGGCATTTGCAACAACAGACCCCGCAACCGCGCATATTACAGCCACAACTGTTTAAACATTTACTGGCGCTACCCTGGGCCAATATATTTCGTTTAAAATTATTTTTGTTTTCAATGCAGGCGAGACGTAGAGAGACATGCGAAAATTTTGCGAGGTGACTCAACCGATGTTATGTGGATGTGTGCCTATATGCAATAGTACAGTAATAATTATTGTATAGCGGAATTATTTGCTATGATATCAGCAGGTTTTAGCCATCGATGGGGACTCACACCAAAGGTGTTGTTTTGGCTCAAAGAAACCGTAGTTAAGTCAATAACGTTTTATGGAGTAATCATCTGGTGGAGTGGCTCGAAAGGGCTATACTTACTATGAAGCTTGAACGTATCCAAAAATACATTTTATAAATAGTAGCTGTGTACATTGCCGGTAGGTGCATTGATGCGAAGGAGTCGGAACAAAAATATGCTGAAATTATTTCCATCTTCAACTGCTTTCTTAAAAACTTGGATGACGGCATTGCAGACGTTATTTCTGGCGGCTTTTTCTCTGTTCACATACCGATTCAGGGATATTTGGATGTGGAGGAGTCGCTGGAGTAGATGCGCAGTAAGCTCTTTCACGGATGGGTCAAAGCCAGGAGGCTGAATTGGAGAAAGATTTTTTTTTTGCACATAACTCATCGTCAATGTTAGCATTAAGCTTACGGACTTCCAAGTTTTTTTTTTTTTCAAGGAAGTCTTCGTCTATTTTAGGTGTAAGCTTCCGGACGACTGTAGTGTTTTTCAGGCAGAAATCACTTCTACACCCTGCGAAATAAGTATAAAGGCACTACAGAAAGATTTCTTAAAAAAAGAACTTTCTAATATTTTGTGATTTTATTTATAAATTATATTAATGTATTTCAGAACGATTTAAAAACAAATGAACAAAAATTAAATTTTTAACACTTTGAGCTCCAAGGAGGAAAAAAAGAAAATTTCAAATCTAGTGCGAAATAATTATAAAGGCACAATAGTTTCTCATGTAAATATTTATTAATTTAATAAGAAGTATGTCCTTCCAAACGCTTTGTCATTGAGTTAATGAGAGAATGAGTGTACGATGGTACGATGTTCTTCCATTCTTGTTGAATTTTTACTTTGCGCTCTTTAATGTTTTAAAATTGACGTCTATGACTGAAAACCTTACTCGCTAGCAGTGACCAGAGATTCTCAATTGGGTCAGGACTAATCGCAGGCCAACCGAGCGCTGGAATTCCGCGATATAATAGAAATTTTTTTGTCTTCCTTGAACGATGGATTGCTGCGTTGTCCTGCTGAAAAATATATTCTGTAACAGACATATCTTCTCCAAACGATATTAAGACATCATCTAGAAGCTGGATATAATAATCGGAGTCCATCTTGGTGCTAATGAAGCAGATAGGTGTGGTTTCTCGGTAATTTATTCCCGCCCAAACTATTAGGGAACCGCCTCCAAAGTTTCGGCGTTGACGTTTTTGCTTGGGAGTGCCTTTCTTGCGCCAATACTTGTCTGCACCATACGGCCCATCCAAACTAAATTTCTTCTCATCTGAAAATATTACAGTTTTCCATTCTTCATCCCAACAAATATATCTTTCAGTAAACCGTAATCTAGCCAATTTATGCCGAGGTAGCAGTGCTGGTTTGGAATATTTTTTGTGGAGGAGAGAGTTAAGTCTAAATCCTACTCCTAAGTCCATTTCTCCAACTATCTCTTTTGCGCTTAAGTTTTCCCTCACTGCAAGCCTGGAAATCTCCCTTTTCGTCCTGTTGGCGATCCTGGATGTCCGTCCTGATCGCTTTTTTTATTGCGGTGCAAATAGAAGTATTGCTACGCGGTGCAGCCTTTCCTTCAGGAAACTGAACATTCACTCCGATTACAGAACGATAATACTAGCGCCTGGCCTTAGCATAATCCCTGAGAATTGGAAACTCAAAGGCTAGCTAGAGATATCATCGTTGAATTGTTAATATCAGTATGGAACCGAGTTTACATTCCATTCGCATCTAATGAATTTTTGATAGACTTAATGCGCTTAGTCAATTAGTGAAGATTTTCTGATCTAACATATAGGAGTTTTAGATAATAAAATGGTGCGGCGTTCTAAGTTTCCCAAGAAGATCCCTCTTAGGATCGACTTTTTAACTTAGCCTAACCTAACCCATCGTAGATGATTTTCGACATCGTTGGTGAAATCAGACATATTTCTGTACTCAAAAAGGTGACTTCGACGGTTGGACTCTTTTTTTTTTGTTTTTTGATTATATAGAAGACTGTGTCCAGGTCTCTTGACAGTGGATCAGATATGTACAAAGCGGGCTACAAAAATCTTTGGGTCAGGTCAGGGTGGTAAAAAATTAAAATTCCTGAATAATCCCATGATAGTGTAAACCTTAAGCTATAAGTATAATCGTTTATAATTAGTCCTGCGAAGATGCTTCTCATGGTAAACAATCACTAAGAATTTATAAATGATGTGGACGTCATTTAAGTTATTGAATACTGTCTTAAGCAGAAGCTCAATGGATGCCCGTTCTGTCCCACAATTTTGGCCAAAAAACTGCGTTATAGTCACTTTGAAGCTAATTTCTTTGTGGGGATTGCCACTAATAAGTTATATGCCTCTTTCGCATTTTTATTTTATAGTGGAAATATAAATTTCTCAGTCAATATTAACGATAACAATATCCGTGGCCTAGTCTTCTTTGTTGGAGAAGAAATTGCTTGTTATTCTCTCTTCTTCTTCTATATTGGGGTTATAGAGTTTAAAACAGCGCGTCAGTCGTTCTTCCTTTGGTTTTTTTCCCAGACATAACTTTTTGGAAGTCAAAATATTAAGTTGCTTCATCGCTATTATATTTAAAAAGATATGAGTTTCTCTTTTTGACTTCAGTTTGTGAAAACATTGAGTTCTCTTAATGGCTTTTTAAAAATCGTTTAGGTTCTTACAAATAAGAATATTAATAGAGAATACTTTTCAAAAATATCAATCATATTGTCGCAGTTAGTCGTCAATACGAGAGTATTCTAGTCTCTTTTTGATATCGAAAAGTTCGTTTACACTAGGTGACATGATCAAACATTAGTTTAGTTTTTCCTGAGAAAAATTCTATCATGCATTCCTCATCAATATTTATAGTTTACTCCATTTTCATCAGGTAGCTTAATTACCCAACTAAAAATGTAAAACAATGTGAAATAAGTTCCACATACCTAACCGGTAACTCATCCAAACAATAGCGAATTTGAAGTCAAGAAGAAAAGTCATCAAAAAAAAGATAAAATTTAATAACAATATAATAGGCATGTAAACAAATGTTGACACATATATACCTATACACATAAACGAGTGTGTATGTTTGTAATTGGAGAATATTTACATATTTTATCTTTTATCAAATACAAAGAACGAGGCAAATGCACTCGCTGCCTAGCCGGCTAGGCAGTTGACAGCTAAGCAAATAACAACGTACTTTAGAACGGGGATATACAAAGTCAGGAATATACGTCGGTATGTACATGAAAGCTTATATATTTATATATATGTGTGCACAATAAATACCCATATGAAGATAAATAGAGCTTACTTTTATTGTTTTATCAGTGGATCTTTCATAATTTCTTTAAACACAGTTTAACAGAGGATTACTTATAGTTTTTTATGATGTGTATATAACTCAAAATTCTTAGAACATATGTACTGATGTTGTTTCTGGTTGCAATGACAAGAGTTTATATCTCTCTATGCTCTCACAATATGTTGAGAAAGAGTAAACCAATTTTATCTACTTAGTACTTCTTCCACACGAAAGTCATTGCAGTCAGGAAAACGGCTACTATAGCTAAAAACGTAGGAAATAACATAAAGAAAATAAAAAAGGCCGAATATCATTAAAAACATTAGAAAAGAGGCCTTACTTGTAGTGGCTGACGAAAAACTATTGGATACATACTGGATTCCAGGGCACAAAGGAATTTCTGGAAACGAAATAACTGCTAAGATTGCGAAAAGTACTATCCGCTTGACTATTGAACCAGTACAGAAAATATGGCAATCAACTAAACGGTGTACAAGGATATTTCCGTAAGACCTGACAGTCGGCTGACAGATTGATTTAAAATATCTCAGGCACCTGCAAGATCGACAAGATCATATACAAGAGCATCGAAGGAAACACGCATGCTTTTTAATCACAAGGTTTCGAAAGGACTGCGGACGATTGTTGGTCTAATGACAAGTTCCAATCTACAGGCAACACATGCGAGCTTTATGGGCATAAGTAACGACGTTACGTACAGATAATGCAAGGAAGTAGACGTGAGAGAGACGCTGAAACGCCTACTACGCTTCGGTCCAGCATTATCTACAACTAATCTTAAAT
Organism: Bactrocera latifrons; assembly: GCF_001853355.1. Lineage (NCBI taxonomy): Eukaryota > Metazoa > Arthropoda > Insecta > Diptera > Tephritidae > Bactrocera > Bactrocera latifrons. The sequence goes on from NW_017535407.1 coordinate 60,206, forward strand.
ATCTCGGAGCTATGCAGCAGTTCAAGAGACTAGATTTAAGCAGCAGTATTAGATATCAAGCCGCTATTAAAGTTCGCAATAAGCGTTTACGTCCTATATGATCAAAAAAACAAAAAAAAAAAAAAAAAAAAAAAAAAAAAAAAAAAACAAATAGTTCAAATTAACCTGAAACTCCGCCTGGCATAACTAGTATGTAGGTCTATGTATGGCTTGGAAGCTGGTCAGTATAGTCTAAACCAATCTAACCAAAATACGAATTTGAGTAGCTTGGTAACTACACTCATTGCAAATATTGGTCATATTGCCAAAAATATTAGGGAAAATGAAGAGCCTAACCTAACCCAAATACGAATAAAGGTAATTTCGAAACTGTGGTTGACTTTTCTTACGATCACCTTCGCAAGATGTATAAAGAAAATGAATAAATTTCCGACATCAATGCGCCTTAGTGCTAGGAATAAATGAAGGCCGATGCAATGCTTCTTTTCGTAGCACCCATGTTACAAAAAATTGCTTATGGATATTTGAGTAATCTTAATTTTGAATATACAATGTAAATAAAAAAGAAATGCTGTGTCAAATGTCACATTAAAATAATCATTAGTGTTTACTATGAGCTTGTCTTTAAAAAGTTCCATTAAATTTTGTCCGCAGAATCAAATTTGTGGTGCCAAAAATTTCAGAAGGTTGAAAAAGGCCTCCAGCGATAATTGTTTGTCGGGAGAAAGTCTTTTGCTTTTGTTTGGTACAAATTATTCAAGGAGGACAGAGAACGCGTTGATGATAAACCACGTCCAGAACCGCCACTACATCGACAAAACGTCAATAAAATAAAGGAATAGGTGCTACAGAATCGACAATTAACTTTCGGACAACCGGGATGTCATGAATGGCGATGGATCTTGGATATATGCTTACGATCCAGAAACAAATGATCAATTGGCCGAATATTGTGGCAAAGGTGAGCCGAAGTGGAAAGAACCGCGTCAAAGCAGGTCAACAATCAAGGTTATGTTGACAGTTTTCTTCAATTATCGAGGTGTGTTGCACTCCGTATTTCTTCCGACCAGCCAAACTGTCTCTAAGGAATAACATTTGAGTGTTATGCGTCATTTGCGCCAAGCTATTTGTCAAAAAATGCCGAAAGTATGGGCTGAGGTTTTGGACTACGATAACGCACCGTCTCGCACTGCTTTGATTCTTAGAAATTCGCCAAATTTTCAACCAATATTGTTCCGCAACCACAGTATTCGCCTGATTTAGCTTCGAGTGACTTCTGATTATTCATCAAACTGAAATGATCGCTTCGGGAAAATCGTTTTGAGTCAATTGAAGGTAGGAAATGTAAATCACTAATTGAAAGCTCTTCCGAAAATGTACTTTAACAACTGTTTCGAGGAATGGAAAATAGTTGACACAAGTGTATGGGGGCCATGGGAGATTACTTTTAGGGGGACGACATATATTTTGAAGAACAATTTAAGAATTTTATAATTATGAACAAAGGCTCACTATTTTTTGCACATAATGTTCGACTACAACTCAACTCTGCACTTTCTTATACGATATTTTTCCTAATTTTATATTTTATAACTGTTAACTAAATTTTTTTGGGACTAATTTTTATAATGTACCATATACATATGTAAATGCTTCTCTATAGTGTCTTATGAGCTTTCTCATATGCATTTCTGAACCAGTTAGATTATATGTTGCATCTAAAGCTGTGATAACACAGCTGAAAAGAGATTAGACGCGGCTATCAGCTTAGATTTTATGACTAGCCCTAAACACCGAATAAACACTTTTAGTATCAGCAATTTCCAAATAAAAACGAAAATTTTTATAAACTAATTTCATGCGCTCAAATGCCTCCAGCTATTTACACAGTTAACTAACAAATAATGATAAATTTTAATATGATTGTTGTATCAAACGAAAACTAATAAGCTCATCGAAATTAAAGTTTACAACTCTTTGCATCATCGCAGTTTATGCTATGATATGTCGGATTAAGCCACGCCTAAACTTAGCTTAAACCATAATTTCATTAATTTTAGCCATAACGCTCATTTCCTTTTCCCATTTCAGCTAAATCCACGAATAATCTGCTTGATAGCGCCACGCGGCAGAGTTGACTATTAAATAAATTTCTTCTTTTATATTTTCACATAAAATTTTTTTTAAATATTTTTCCCGAAGGCAATACTGCCACTATAACTTCGTTGTTTGCTGAGTAACAAAGCTTTTTTATAGTAAAAAGATATTAACGACTTTTACGCTTAATTGAGTTTATTTTCGTTTTACAGAATTTCCAATTTATTTATTCGATCCGGCTAGCAGGCGCCACAATAATTTTTTAACATTTTAATAATAAAAAATTTTTATATAATATATAGTATCCCAGCCTTGCGCGTCAATTTTTATCGCAAAAGTTACTAAGCTAGAAAAGTGTATATTTTTATAGTGCAAAACATTATATTTAAGGTTTGAACCATCGACTTAGCATGTAAAGTAACTGAATGCTGTCTAGCTTTTGCGTAAAGATCACTCAATAAATTTCAGCACATTTCCAAAGACATTGCCTACATCTGAGCGCAAAAACATGTAGGTCGTTACCTACATCTAGGCGCAAATGCAGAAGTTGCTTACTAGAAAAAAAAAAAAATAAATAAATAGAAAATAGGAAGGCTAAAAAAATTATGATGGACACTAGGTGACTTGTTTATAATACACAACTCACAAGTATTTTGAAATGTTTACTATTTGTCTGAAGAGTTTGGTAAACATACAAAGGCTGTGAGTAAAATAAACACTTTTCCAGTGAACTGGTCTAGATAGCACTCTATAAAATTCATAAAAATAAGGCATAACTTCTTAAAGATAATATATTGCTATTTAATATAGTCAATTAGACTAATATTCTAGTCAGAAAATACATAAATTAAATTCAAGCGTGTCTGAAATGGGTTACGAAATGCTTGAATTTTCAGAAAAATAGATCAGGGTAAATGGTAGATAGCTAAAAAGATAGATAATTTGTGAATGAAGCTGCTATCCTAAATCCCTCAAATGTCGTATTAGTTCGGATAGTAAAGTGCTACTTCTTATTTTTATCGACAACTGGAGTTTACTACTCGGTCCTCTGAGTCAAAAGTTAACCAAGAGTATCACTTAACATTTCAAAATGACTGAATTGTCAGTCCAAACATAAAAGATGTCTTCGCTCAATTTGCTCATAACAGTTTTTTTTTGTCTTTTGCCGAAACTCAAATATCTGCGCAAAAAATGTACACTACACGGAGAAAAAAAAGGAAAAAAAAAAATTGAATTATGAATCGGCAAAATTCAAAAAGAAGCTTTTATCAGATTTGGGTTGATATACCGATTAAATTAGGTTAGGTAAGATGGCTGATCCCTCAGCATGGCGGAGGATTACACGTCGACTGTTGTGTACAGAGCTTTCTGAAGCCAGACGGAATTCTCATGTAGTTGGATATCAGCTACTGGCAAAAGCGCCCTTAACCTATCACAAATTTGCTTTGGTGTTTTATTTCCGCTATTTTGCCTGGATTTCTAAACGTATAAGATATGATTTTTCCTTGATCTGGCAAAAGCGAAACATTGAAGAAGGAAGTGTTGAGATTATTCCAACTTATCTTCGCCAAAACAACAGGTGCAGTTGGCATTAATCCCAATCGGACATTGTCTGCTTAAAACTCATACTACCATTAAAAAGTGCAATTTAGTGAGAGTGAAGAGTTGGCTTATGATTGATTTTGGACCAAAAGGATCTTACGACGACACAGCTGGTAGTTGACTAACGCTTACTAAGCTGATCTGGGGCCTAATAGTCCAGTAATGAACCACAAAAAGATAACGGAGCTCTAACCCGCTGAAAAGGCACGACAGTCGGTTTTACGTAATTGGAACGAGCCCGGATTTTTATCCGGCCAAGGACTGTCAACTCGGCAGAGTTCTACTGCTACAACAACAACAACAACAGCTCAAGACTAATATCGCTGCCTTACCATCGTTGAGGACAGCCACCATAAGCAGAGCTTCAGAGCAGTAGAGCTACTGCTACCCTTATGCCACTCACATCTACTGCGAAGACAGTACTCGTCCACCTACCCTATCGTGTCTCCTTCGAATATATGTATATGAGAGAAGAAACGACAGCCAGGTCTAGGCTCGGCGACCTGGTAATCCAAGTATGTAAATTTAAACGCGATTAAATAGTTATATAAAATAGATATAAATTGACAATTCAAATTTTAAGTTAGCTTCCCGATATTGTAGTTCTGAGCTTAAAACCAAGATGCAGTAAGAATGCTTGACTATATTCCTTTGAATAACTACTGATTGGAAGATGTGTTATTATTAAGAGTTAGCTTTTAACTAAGTTTTGTACTTGAATTTGGGAGCAAGTTATTAAACATACTTCATAACTGAAGTTAAAATGAATGCAATTCTTCTTTTTGTTGATCCGCATTCTTATTGCTCCCATCTGCTAGAAAAGAACTGAACAATTTGTGTATATGAATATTAAAATAATGATGGATATGGTGTTTGAAAATCGTCAGGCAAGTGTTCGAGATATGGCAAGACAGCACAAAATCTCCCGCGAGTCGCTCGAATTAATTTGGTGGATATTTTGAGTATGAAATGCGTTCTGGCTCGACACGTCCCGAGAAAGAGTATGACTGTGACCGAATTTAAAACCAAAATCGCAATGAATACCATCGACCAACCGCCTCATTCGTGTGATTTTTGCTTGTTCCCCAAACAAAAATTGCTGCTCCGTGGAACCCGTTTTCAGTCGATCGAAGAGATAAAACGAAATTCGCTGAAAGAGCTGTAGGCCATCGCAAGAAGTGCTTGTGAAAAGTGTTTCGACGACTAGCAAAGCGTTGGCATAATACACTTATATCTGGTTGGAATTTCTCTGAAGGCGACAAAATAAATATTGATGAATAATTAAATATAATATTTTGCATTTTATTTATAATTTCCAGTTCTCTTTTTTTGTCACAATTTGTATATTTTATAGAGTTACAAATTTAGTTGAAAACTTAGTACATCCGCTGTTCAGGGTATAAAAATAGGTCATAAAATTTTTTAGTTTTTCAGATAGGGCGTGAAATTTGCGGCAACTTTCATAGGTCAAAAATGAGAGCAACTGTTAAGCAAAAGCCGCTTTAAAGTAAGGAGGTGCTCTTTTTAATTATTAATTATACTATACTTATATTATATGAATATAAATTATATACCATAATACATATTTAATGTTGTAAGTTGTGCTGCTTTTGTTGGCAGCAATAAATGCAATTATAAATCTCCCCTGAGCATATTCATGTGCAAATTCTTATGCGGTTGCGCTATGAGTTATGATTGCAAAGTTATTTCATTACTTATGTAACCAAAGGTGGAAGTCAAAATGAATTCTAGAATTGTTGCGAAATCGAAGTAGAAACCACACACACACATTTGCAGTTATGAGCACGCACGCAAATGTATGAGTAGGAAAGTAGAGAAGTAGTGTTAAAGTGCTCTCAAATACACTTTACGTGTGTACATATATACATATATACTAACACAGTTATATGCGCGCATATAAAACTCCAGATATTTGTTTCTAAATTAAATATATTTTTGCATATATATACATATGTGTGTGTATGTATATTTGTGTGTGTAGGGATGTATATTCATATATTGGCAACGCAAAAATATGCGGCACAAATGGAATTCCACGGCACTGTACTTCATTCGCAATAAAATTCCCACAATATTACGTTTCCAGCATGTCTGACGTGCTGCAAAGCGTGCAACAAGATACACACGAGTGTCTACTTGGGACGGACCGACGAGCAAGAAACATACCGGTGCGGCGGCAAGTACGCTAGAGCCTCTAACTGACTGACTGACTCAGTACTCAGTAGCTGACAAATTGGCGGGTGGACGGGCTGACTGATTCTCCAGTGCATATATATGTGTGTATGTGTGTCCTATGTGGAGCGCGCTTTGCTGTTGCGACTGCTGCGGAGCGAAAACCAAAAATATTTCATACGTGAATGCACAAAAATTACATATTATTTTTATTAATGAAAAGTTTTGTAAAAGAGCAGAACAAAAAAAAAATTTAAAAAAATATGTTCAATGAAATTTGATTTAATAAGGAAGCAGAGATATTGCGTACAAGTGGCATGGAATAATTGTAAAGGTATTTCGCTGTGGTAAAAAACGCAAGAAATGGAAAATGAAGTTTTTTTTAATACAAAAAAAGTTAAAAATATTTCTCATTAAACCAAAATTTCTAAAATATCATATAAAAGGAATATATTAAGTATTTAATAACCGTTTATATTCGGTAGTTCTAATGGCAGTACAAATGCTGTTAACCCTACCAAAAATTTTTCTAAGTTCATATTCAAATATGGGAAATTACTTCTCAACTAATTTTGCATGATTTAAATATCTTATATAATTATTGCACTTATTTCGTAAAATTTTTCAGCTATAGTTAAAATTAATAAAGCTGGCAACCTTTCTCAGAAACATTCTGTACCAAATCACCTATAAAACCTGTTTAGTTTCATACCCATATTATAATTGTTAGCCTAACTTCGACTTTTATTAAAAATTGAAAATGAAATGGGTGGCAACCATTAAAAAAATACTTTTACTCTAAACGTTTTTAAAGTTATTACATTTTGTTCATACCCATATTGTAATAATTAGTCCATTTTTCATTGACAAATAAAAAATAGGTTGCAACCCTGCACAAATATTTTTATCGTAGGCGGTTACAAATTTTTTTCAGAATATTTTTTTATTACTTTTTAGACTGTATTATAATTATTTGCCGATTATAGAATATCATTCTTTATAAAAAAAAACTTAAATGGATGGCAACCTTGTACAAATATGAATACACAGTAAGCGTTTTAGAATATTTTCACATTTTTTATCTAGTTTCATACTCGTATTGTAAATATTTGTCTATGCTAGAATATTATTGATTATAAAAAGCTTAAATTTGTGGAAACTCTCTAAAAACATTTTCATTGAAAACGTTTTCAAACTTTTTCAGTTTATTTGAAAAATGTTTACCCATATTGTAATCTTTAGTCCATTTTTCATTTACAACAATGTTGAAATGAGTGGCAACACCCCAAAAAAAATTTGAAATGGGTGGCAACCCTCCAAAAACTTCTAATGTAAGATTTTTAAATTCTGTTTTGGTTTGATTAAAATTTTGTGAAAAAAGTTGACAAAAAAATTTCAAACATGTGGCATCTTACATTTTTATTCCTGGAAAAAATTTTTATAAAACAGCAAATGAAGTTTGTTTTTTTACATTTACCTCTATTGTAACATAATTATAAAGCTATCCTATGTCTTTTTATTATTTTATGGAATATTAAATGGGTGGCAACCTTCTAGAAGTATTTTCATTCTACACGTGTTGATTATATAAACAATTAATCCATTTTTCATTGATAAAAGAATGTAAATGGATGGCAACCCCCACAAATTTTCACTGCACGTTTTTTCAAACTAATTCAGTTTGATGTCCATATTCCTTATTCCGGCATTTAATTTTAGGATTGGGCTTTTTATAAAAAAAAAATCAAACAGATGGCATTTTTAAAATTTTTTATTCTAAAAAAACTGAAAATTTCTTTTTTTTTTCAAATATTCTAACTGATTTTTTTTTTTCGAACTAAAATTTTCTTTCATCGCTGGTACACTCCCTACAGGTCAGAGGTGATTTTCTAACCTCTAAACATACCTAAAAATGGCGACTACCCTGCATACGCTGAGGTTCCTTCTAAAATTCCGAGGAAATTTACTTTAAAGCTAAATTTTTTTTTAGTTAATTCTCTATGCAGTCTTTTAAAGGTTTTCAATTTTATACCCTTACTCAAGAGATCGCTTAGGATTTGAATCAAATTATTCAAGATTGGACAAGGATCCTACAATGACAATCTTAGAATTTAGCACTGTTTGGTATTATAGTTTATTATGTTCTTCAGCAGAATTTTTCATTTTTCTGAACCCTTCTAAATTGTGTTTTATGAATAGTCAGTGATTTTAATGACTTTTGAGTTTTATTGGCGCCAAAGACTTATTAAGCAGTCATCTTTACTTTAGATAATTCAGAATACTTCAAACTGCGTTCTAAGCCTCATTTGTTTTCATTTGGAGAGCTGAGGTCAACTTTTCATTAGCAGGTTTAAGATCCAAAGGACCCTTCACCATCATTGAACTCCGTTGCAATATATTTCTTATTCTCTTAAAAGACGGTAAATTTTTCTAGGAATAAACTAAGACTATTTATATCAAGTAATTCTGGCTCAATTGTTTAAGTAATTCTTGAGCTTAACTAAAGGACAGATTTCTCCATTGTGGTAAGTTATAATCCTTTATATCCTTTCACTCCTATGAAGGGTATCTTTTCATTTTTTTGTTAAATCACTCTCATCATTAATGACCTAAGGAAGTATAAAAATTCTCCTAGGATTCTTTAAATGTCATTCAACATAATATCAAGTGAAGCTGAACTATGAAAATACAAAGTTTTATATCCGACATTTCTATCCACAACAAATTTGAAAATATCACAATAATAATTCTTGACTCCTCACACCCTTATTAGGGTATTAAGTATTAAACTTAAACACGTAGCCGCCTTAAACTATTACTATTATACTCAAAAGAGGCGAAAAAATCATTTATGCCCGAAGCCTAGCGCCAACGTGTTTCACCCGCTCACTTTTAGTATTTTTATTAAACACACCAACACGTTACGGCAACAACACCAACTTGGTTTCACTCATTTTATTTAATTTTCATTATATATTTTTTATATGCCACACATATTTCATTAATATGCACGGCGGTGCGCTGCTACAGGACCCTGTCGACCAAGCGCCCATCCACCCACTCACCAAACCGCAGTCATTTGCGCGCCCACTTGTTAATGGCTGATGGACTCATCGCACAGCGCTGGCGGTGCGCGCTCACATCGAAATATGAAGTCCAGCGCATGCAAACATTTCATTTCAATTGAGCAGCAACCGCGCGCCGCTAGCGTCAACATCGGTTAGCCGTTGGTGGATGGGCGCAACAAAACCGGCGCGGCTAGTAGCTATTAACCAGCAGCGCTTGAGTAGCAATGGCGTGGCGACGCGGCAACAATGCGTGGCTGGCAAAATAAACTGCACGCGTCTGCACTTGAACGCCCGCGAGCGGCCTGCTGGCTGTTGAATGGCTTGGCCAGTGGCGCGCTGGCTGAATGCGAGTTGGTTACTATATATATGTTTGTGTGTGAGTAAAGTATGTGTGTGTGCAGCCTATCGTGTTCTGCTGCAGGCGCCAGGCTTTCGCGCCCTGCTTTCGGCTTGAATCTTGTTAATAAAAATGTATGTGTGCGTTTTGCGCGCGATTCTTTGTATGTGTGTTTTGTTGAAATAAAAAAAGTTGCTGGAATTCTTCTTTTAAAAATGCTGTGTTCTCTTTATATTTTTGTTGTTGTTGTTTTTTTTTACTTATTCATATTTTTATTATGTTGCTGTTTCGTTGTTGGCAAGCAGAATTTATTTTTATTTTTTAATAATTTTTTTTTTGTTGTTCTTTAATTTTTTTTTATACTTTCTTTCGCTGTTGGTTTGTTTATTATCCTTTCGAGTGATTTTCTGCTCGCCACTTCAGCTTCATAATGAAATATTTCAGCGCTTCACGCGCTCGTTTGCTCGTTTCAATGTACTTTTTTACAGTTTTCACTACGTGTTGGTGTTTTCTTATTTTTTATAATTTTTTTTTTGTATTTTTTTTTAATTTTTGCCTCCTTGCACAACTCTTTGTTAGCTTCTTTTTTTAATTTTTATTTTTCACTTTTCTTTAATACTCCTTCATATGTACCTTTTCGGTTTACCCAGCGTTGCATTTCATATTAATTTCGTTTTAATTTTACATTCTATATTTTTATTTTTTATTTTTTTTTCTATTTTCTGCATTTAATATTTCACTCGCATATTGTCTGTTTGCATCATTTTCATTTCAATTTCATATCAAATTAAGGAATTCCATGAATTTTTGCGCTTTCGTTCTTCCAGCGTCGACGAAGATGCGCAGAAGTTAAATATTGCATACACACAAACGTACCTGTACATACACACACACATATATAAATAAACACATACATACACAACTTCATATATACATTTGCACACACCCTCTCAATCACAATACCAAATTTAGCTTTCCTACACTTCTTCACTCCACCTTTCTGCACGCCCTCCTTACACAAAGGCTCATATACATAAATCCATTATATTCTACGAGTACAACCAGGTACACACCTATTCCAGCATTTGTGTGCTTTTCAAATAAACATACGCAAGCATACATTGTTTATTCATAAATAAAGTCAGAAAAACAAAAAAACCGATATCTTTCCACGCGTCGAGTAGCTTGGCTGTCTGCTTGTCTATCTTCCCATCTAATCAGCCAGTGGCCGTTGTTCGCCTTGTCTGTTTTCTAATTTATTTCTTAAACTTTTTTTATTTTTCCATAGAATTTTTACTTTTTAACCAATAAATTCGTTAGAATATGGGTCAGAGGGCTGCTCATATTGAAGATGGTTGTTTATGGCTTGCTAGATCAGTTTCAAGGCTATATTGATGAAAGATTTGTAGGAAATATCCAACAATATCAGATTTGGGTTCAAACAATATGGTATATGTATGTATATACTCGTATATACATATATGTTTCAGTAACTCCTGCAGAGAGCACTTACAAGAGCATTAGCATATTCGACCGATGTACTGCAAAAAAAACGTTTCTCTAACATTTAGGTTAGGCAGGTTAGGCTTCATAAGTGAACCCTCACCGTAGAAAGAATAATAGGAAAATATTTTTTATCAAGATTATTCAAAAGAAAAACTTTACCCTAAGCATAACATCTGATCATATCTGAATGGAACTGTGACGTCTCAACGAGATCAGTATGAGATCGATACTGACAAATGCGGGAATTATGCACCAAAATTAAACGAAAAAACCAAAATTTGTTGCAGGCGCTGAAGATCATTACGGCTAAGGCTTATAACGATTGTATGGAAAATTGGATGAAGTGTTTGCGTGCTTATATTTGTTCAAAAGGAATGTATTTTATGGTTGATAAACATTATTTGTTTCAAAATACATACTTGAAATTTTTATTTATTTATTTATTAAATGAAAAATAATAATACAATTATTATCTTACAGAGTAAGAAGCACTAGCTGCTTACGGCTTTACTTGAAAGTTATTTTGCACTTGTTAGTCCGAGTCGAATTTGTTAGCAAAAGCTTGTGGCAATAAAATATCCATAATAAATAAGGTAGTTCAGAAATATCTCCACTATGGTCGACATAATCGGGCCACTGAACGTAGCATTCGCAAAACCAGGACCATCCCAAGTTATTGCTCCAAGAAGATCCGACGTCTTCGAACGAAATTTCGTTTATCGATGAGACCCATTTCTGTAAGCAAGCAAGCAAAATTGACGCATATGGAACGAAGAGATTCAAGAGCTGCCATTTCATCTAAAAAAATAACGATTTGGTGTGGTTTGTGAGCCGGTGGAATCATCGGTCCATTTGGCGACAATTAGTTTCAATTTGCACCAACATCTTGTGATAACAAGCCGTTAGACTTTTTTCTGTCGGAAATGAAAATTGGACTCAACAAATGGACCATCTGAGACTTAACCACGGCCAACATTTGATGTAGTTAATTTTCAAAAAATTAATTCCAAATACTGTTCTTTCAAATGATAATAAACATTCCTCATTAAATTTGAAATTTCTGTGTTATTTCGACAACTTGTAGAGCCCGGTTAGCTAGGTTAAGTGCGCTTTAAACGCGTTTTTCTCGAAACTGTGTTTTTGAAGTCCGTTGATAATATTTCTCGAGGACTGCTCAACCGATCTTCATGAAAATTTGCACAAGCCTTTGAGATGCAATTTCAAAGACTTGAGCGAAATGTCTGCCAAAAATCCAACTTTCAGTTTTTTTCACTTCGTACAAGTTTTAAGTTAAGTTTAAAGTTATGTCAGAATGTCTTTGTTAACAATGTATGTTTTTAACAATAAAAAAATTCTACTTAAATATTTAATTTTTTAAATGTGAAAAGGCTGTTTTTACCTGAGAAAACCCATGGATCCCTTAAGATCTCAGTTTTAAATCACACAGCACAGTAGAAGAATAATTTAACTAACAGTTCTATTCCAGACATTAGTCATAACTCTTGAGTCTCAGTGACTTGCTTTTGCAGAGATTTATTTTTTCATTAGTGGAAGTGGTGTGTTCTTTTGACATTGCGCTTAACCGAAGTACATTCTATCGACAAATTTTTGGAAAATGCTACTTTTCATATAAATTTCATATTCATACCTTCAAACTAGAGTGGATACGCTCTACTATAGTGGATATTCTTTTTCCATATGCCTCAGGCGTCTTCAAGTTATACGATATTAAACGGTGCAATAAACTTAGAGTGTACTCCAAACGACTGAAGGACTTTAATGCGTTGACTTTTCGTAACGGAAAAATACTTTGTGGTTTGACATTTAGGCGAGGAAATCTGATTGTTGTTCTAATAAAGTTTAAGACACAACTTTTTTTACAATTTTTCTCTCTATGGTGCTCAAGCGAATATAATTTAAGTATGTACTCGGGCTGAGTATGGTTGTGAGTTGTGATACAAATCTGATAATTGTCTGATATAATTATTATTTTCATCGCTGCGTCTCATAAATAAAGTATTTAAACTATCGTAAAGCAATGATCGGGTTCCTTGAGGTACTTAACGGCTGCAACCTTACGAAGGTTTGTATACTATATTAATATTATGAAATACATATGTACATAAAAAATGGTACAATAATAAATCATGCGTCTAATTTTTTGTCATTCGCAGTACATGAACGTTCTTGGTCTCCAAATACAAAGACTGGATAYACATACATACATACACACATATAACAATTTCTTTCGGCGTTGCTGATTAGTCATCCACAAATGAACACAAAATGAGCAGGCAAACAAGCAAACGCAAGCAAAAATAAATCTAACGAAAATTTAGAAAACCGAAAAATGAAAAAAAAACAACATTCAAAGCAAAAGACTTAATACAAAATTTTAACGATTCCAAGAATTTTTTCAAGTTTAGATCGCAGCAAAAGACACAGCAGCAGCGGCAACAGCAGTGTCACAAGCAAAACAAACACGAGCTACAACGAAAATAGCAATGTGAACGCCTGAGAGCGACAACAACAGCAACACCAACAAACGCAACAGCAAGAAAAACATCTAGAACAACAACAACAATAATAAACGGCGTGCTGTTGGTCGTTATTTAGGCTGGCGATGCGCGACGCGCGCGTCTAATGTCGCTGCGTTGATAAAATACATATGTTTACGGGCACACACACATATTCATATAAGAGTGCAGACATACAAACATGCATACATATACGGTCTATATTTAAGAAGTTTATATACATATATAGTATGTATATAGACCTGCAAGTCGCTGCACACTAACTGTTTTTGTGCCAAATTGTACCTATTTTTATGGACAGCAGCGTACTTGTAGCGGCACGCCATGCCACAGCGTTTAGAGGCAGGCAGCCGCACATGAAAGTCAAAAATAGCAACAGTACTAAGAGGCAGAAGCAGCATGAAAATAAAAACCATCGGAAAATCAACTAACAAGCCGCACACACACATATATATACACATATGTATAACTACACAACAACAACAACAAAACATTTGCAAAATAAATAAACACTCGCCTGCTGCTGCAGCCTCCACTGCGAGGTTATGGCGCAAGACGCAGCAGCAGAGGAGGAAGCAGAAGTAATTGAAATTAGAAATATTGGCATTGAGTTGTGGCAGGAGCGGGGCGCAGCAGCGTCAAGCAGGAAGCATTGAAGCAACATATTGCGAAATGCGTATGTTCACATTATATATATACATATATGAGTATCAGAATGTGTGCTTGCGTATATGTATACCAAAGTGCTTGTATATATGATTGTGTGTGTGTGTGTAACAGCCGCCGAAATTTATGTATCACATCCGCTTTCGTGCGCTGTCTTTTGTAGCGACCATTAAATGGGCGAAATCGGCCAAAATTAGAGAACGATTAAATTTTTATAACTAAATCAAATATGCCTGCGTTTGAGGAAGTAAGTTTTCCAATAGCAAGTCAGCACTGATTATTTGTGAAAATATAGACATTAGAGGATGCATTTCAAAACAATTGCCAAAGGCATTAAAGTCAAGGGAAATTTATTATGGAAATATTTTACTACTAAAATTTAAAAGTATTTTCTAAAACAATATGTTTATGAAAGATCTAAAAATAAATATTTCAGCAGAATTTTTATAAAATAGAGAGTCGAGTGTGAGAAGTCAGAAACAGCGCTGAACAAGGCAACATCTTTAAATAAAATGCCAACGAGCAGAAGCTGAGCACACAGCGTTGCAGAAGAAACAAAATACGGTAACATAACTCGGCCATAAAATAGAAAATGGAAACGGCGGAGATCCTCTAAGAAATATATATAAATAATGATCAGAGTGATGAGAAAAACTGAAATCATTATACATACCATATCCCCCAGTGAGTAGTTTACTATCGGTAAGGTATGCCTTAGAGGCGACTGAAATTCAAACTGCACTATGTCTGTTTTTTTTTTGTTTTTTTGCTCGCCCCGAAATTTCAGAAATAATACTCGGTCTTGTAAGAAATAATACTCAGTTTCAACTACGAATATTATAGACTATGAATGATTTGAAGTTCAAGCGACAAATGTCACCAGTCAGCGAGTGTGATGAATGTTGCAAGACCTCACCGGTGACTTAAATGTGGTATCACGTGGAAAAGTTGGTCCTTGAAGTTCGCTCCAATCTGCTCATTGGGTTTGGTCCTTTGGAGAGATTCGTGCTGGCTGTGGTTTAAACCTAAAGGCAGATAGAATTGAAAATTAAACACGGCAAAGGTTTTAGGTCGTCTTCGAAACCGACCAAGGTGAAAAATGTGTATCATCCACGTGAGCAATTGAAACCATATCTTGCAAAAAATATGTATTATTTGGGACACTGATTAACGCATGGTTTAAGCAGCGTCAGGTTAAGCCGTCAACGGCATGACGCCACATAAAGCACTACGATTGTTGTATATATACAATATGTAGTCTATGGGAGTTGCGGGTAATATCTACCCGATTTTACTTATTTTTGCCAAAACCACATACTACAAGGTACGTTCCAAAGTAAACAGGATTTAAAAAAAGCATAACAAATGATTTTTTCGGCAAAATCAATTTATTTTATTCAAAATAGTCTCCTTTTTTTGCAATACAGCTTTTTGCATGGCCCAAAAGCATGTCGAATCAGTGTTTTAGCTCGTTGGACGGTATGGCCGCCAGTATGCCGGTGCAAGCTTTTTGAATGGCCTCTAYGTCTGCATAACGCTTTCCTTTCATGGGAAAATGCATTTTTCCGAAAAGGAAGAAGTCGGTAAAAGTTTTACCATTTTGACATTTGAAAACAAAATTTAATGTCGGCTCTTTGTTCGAAGGTTATTTTCGTACCGATAACACAAATATACTGAAACTTAAAACGCAATAACTTCACTACTAATGGATGAAATGTCATGAAATTATCACTGGACAATCGATAAAGATAGCAGATTCTAACGTACCAGTCGATATATAGTCCTCTTCTCTCTGGAAAGCACCTTGTATTAACATGCCGAATTGTAATAATGTGTTCTCTGTGATTGATTAAGATGCCTCATATTCCATCAGGACTTATAGCACCTTTAGTAATTTTTAATAGTACCGTTATGTGGGGAGTGAGCAGGGTTTTGATCCGATTTCATTTATTTTCTTACTGCCAGGGGGGGTTTTTGACACCTTATAGTTTTCTTTTAATGGCCTTTTTTGCCGTGGCAGAGATCCTCTTACGCCCAACTAGGCCTTACTTGTTTGCAAAAGAACATGTTCATACAGATCTAGATATCTTGATTTTTAGTCCAATTACAGCTTGCCGAACGGACGGACAGTCAGACAGTCACTCAGATTCCAATTCGTCTTGTCATCCTAATCATTTTTATATACATACATATATAACCCTATATCTATCTCAACTAATTTAAGATGGTACATACAATGCTTAGGTAAACAAACTATTCTACTCTGTAGCAAAATGTTGCAAGAGTATAAAAATTTAGATGCTTTGATTGCGATAAGACGAATGGAAGATATGTCTCATTATCTTCAAGAAACTTTCCTTTTCCTTTGCTCTCGAGTCGCTATGTGCTTAGTATTAGATTAAATACAATGCGTTATAAGACAAAACCATTCGGCAGCGTGTCCTACATCAGGATGGTGATCTTGAGTTATACCACGGATAAGTTATGGAGACGAGGCTTTTGTAAACCTTCAGGGTTAGATATTTATATTTTCTTTCATACTTCATGATTAGCTTAACTCTTAGTTAGACGCTTGAGGACAAAATAATTTCCTTATAAGGATAGTTGTATTGTTTGTTAATAAAACTGGAATCACGCAATATGTTGTATAGAGAATTTTTTTTTTTTTCTAGAATTATGCGATAGTTAATTTAAAACTATTTTAATTTTTTAGCAATAAAAAAAAAAACCACACTTTAGACCACATAAAACTAAATGAACGATTTTTAAAAAGTCTGGTAAATCAAAAGGTTTGAGGTTTAGGAAATCTACTTTCAAAATTGCACCCCTAGATTGACAACTCAGAGTGCGGTGACAAAACTAAAATAAACGCAAATAAATCGCCAAACAAAAAGAAAAAAAAAATCTGAAATCAAATGGAAAATATTGTCGAATTTGATGTAGCGAAATTCTCTTCTTCGCGCAAAGAATTTTGCCGCGTAAAAATTTTGCAAACATTTCGCAAACGAGCAGATTGCTACGCTTCGCTTTTGGCGCGAGGCCAACAAGAAAGCGCACACACACACACACTGGCGCATAAGCGATTAAAGCCAAAAATAAATTCGACGAGAGTGAATTGCGTGAAAATAGTACAACTGTATAAACATACATAAATACACACATACATACATACATATGTACATAGTGCATATAAAAGTTGATATAAATGGAAAAATTACTAAATAAACAATTGCAATAGATACAGAAAATAGAAATCGCTTTCAGCTGCGTTCTGAGAATTTGAACGCAAGCACGGGCGCAGAACAACGAAGCGCCTAGCTATAAATGCATGTGTATGTATGAGTATGCAATATAAAATTATAAGAGTGTTTGATGTTTAAATTTTTAGATCGAATGTTGCCCGAAGTATAGTTTTGAGAAAATCGAAATTTTATGAAATTATAATAAGTAGGAGGGAATTTAGAAACCACCAGGTGTAATTTTTCTACAATTCAACAGTTTTTTTTTTTTTGACTATTTGATATCTTCTGATTTTTCTCAATGGCGCTGAAACTGATGTTTATCACCAATGAGCTTTTCAATGAATCCGAATCGTCCACGACATGCTTCTGCTTTGAATTCAACATATAATCTTTAGAAATTTTGCTTCAGGTGTTGCTAAGACCACCAAGTATGTACATATATGTATATAAGAGTTATTATATTTGTCAAACCAGCTGTCAAAATTTATATTAATTTCACAGTTGCGTTTCTATACTTTAATAAATCACCACACAAAGACTTCAATGTTTCACACCGCCTCTAAAAATCATGAAAATGAATTTCCAAAACTTGCGTTTTCTACTTACTTTTAACATCAAATAATTCTCAACATGTGAAAAATTTGGCCTTAACCACAGGGAGAGCGAACAATCCTGGATCCAATCTCCCTTATAAATATACTGCATTAATTATTCTCTAATGTGAGTTGCATCTGAACACGTGTTACATAAGTATTCTTTCAACTTTCGCATTATTAAAAGTTATGAAAACTATTAGTTCATTTTATTGTCAATTTCATATCATTCTGAATATAAACAATTTCCATAAGGGAAATAAACGTATCTTAGCGAAGTCACACATGTAATTTCTTTATATGGAGAAAATTGAATTTTTATTGATTTCTTTGGAAAGTTATTCCCTCCACTCTTGCATGATAAAAGTTTTAAAAAATTCTTTCTAATTTGAATTTCATATTATCTTAACTGTAGGCAACATTTTGTTCCACAAGAAGAATTAATACATCTTAGCGAAGTCACACGCTTAACTTGACTATATGGAGAAGATCGACTTTTTCTTATTAGTATAAGCAACTTTTATCCATTTCTTTGTATATATATAATATAAAAATTACATCAGTTCTCGAAGGACCAAAAGTTTGCAAAAGTTATGTTTTAAAGCTTTAACTTCAAATCATTCATCCAAATATAGGCAACAGTTTTTTACGCCAAAAAAAAATAATACCTCTTAGCGAAGTCACATATTTAATTTGATTAATTGGAGAAATTGAACTCTACTTATTGGCCCAGGGATTTTTTTGAAACATTATTGTATAAATATTCTCTCAACTCTCGCAAGTTCGCAATAATTGAAAACTTTAAAATAATTTTTGTTTTAAATTCAAATCATGCTAGCTGTAGGCAAAACTTTGAAGCAAAACAAGAAGAATAAATACATCTTAGCCAAGGCATGCACCTAATTCGATTATATAATAAAGTCAAATTCTTCTTTGTTCTTTTTCTTCGAAAAATTATTACATAGATATTAGCATAAGTCTTACAGAAAAAAAATGCTGAATTCTTTTGATTTTAATTTTATAGCAGCCTAAATGTAGAAAACATTTTGTACCACAATAAAAATTAATACAATTTAGCAAAGTCACACAACAAATTTGATTATATGGAGAATATTAAATTTATAAAAGGCTAAATTAATACCGGTTGCAGCATTTTAATTAACAATTTATTTGAGAAAAAGCTAAACCAAAAATATGTTCGAGTGTTGATGCACAAGATCTTTACACGAAATATACTGATAATAACAAAAAGTGAATCGATAATTTTATGGGCAAGGTGAAGTCACCGCTAGAAAATGATATTTACATGGGCAACTATGACTATAGACTTCTAAAATATTACTTTGCTGTTCCCAGACCGCAACAAAAGCTTATTGAAGAAAAATTCGGACAGAATAATAAATAAATGAAAGCAAAAACTAAAGAGTACAACCAATATGGCGTTGCAAGATCGCTAAAATTTGTGCTTTATTTTTTATTGCAACTAAGTTGAATAATAAAATTGAATTTTATCAAAACTTTTTTACTTTAATAAAAAGAGATTAAGGAATAGAGCTTTTCATCCAGCCTGTGAGGAAAAAATAGGAAGACTTTTTGA
This sequence comes from Bactrocera latifrons, assembly GCF_001853355.1. Lineage (NCBI taxonomy): Eukaryota > Metazoa > Arthropoda > Insecta > Diptera > Tephritidae > Bactrocera > Bactrocera latifrons. The sequence goes on from NW_017535407.1 coordinate 79,644, forward strand.
TTTAAACTTCGCGCGAAAAGCTATTCATCGAATATCAGTGATATCTAAGTCAAATATCACCTCAGTAATCATTAGTGTTCACTTTTGTCTTTCTCTAGTCCATAAAATGCCTTCGGCGATTCTTACGATGAGTGAAATTATTCCAGAAAGAAGCTCCATTAAATTTTGTGTGCGGAATCAAAATTCTAGTGCCGAAACGCTCATAACGTAGGCCTTTGGTGATAATTGTTTGTTGCGAGCAGATGTGTTGGTACAAATTATTCAAAGAGGATCGAAAGCGCGTTGACGATGAACCATATCATTCAACTGATGATAAAACCAGTCAATAAAATAAAGGCATTGGAGCCTGCGAACTTACAGTTAACAGACAAAGATCTTACTGCTATCGGAATATCGGCGGGACCGGCGAAAACTATTTGAAAAGATCACTAGTGTCATCAGAAAAGTGAAAACACGATTGATGGTAAAATCACAAAATTTCTTTCGAGAAGACAGCGTCGCGTCAACGTCTGTGAAACAATGCTTTCCAATTGCCAGGATGGCATGAAACCTGTTATTATTGGCGATGAGGCTTGACTCTACCCTTACGACCTGTAAACAGACTATCAATTGGCCGAAGATCGTGGCAAAGGTGAGTTGAAGTCGAAAAAATCATGTTAAAGCCGGCCAAAATCAAGGTTATATTGACAGGTCTCCTCGATTAACGAAGTGTGGTGTACTCTGAATTCCTTCCAACCGTCCAAAGTGTCAGCAAGGAATACTATTTCGGTTTTATGCTGCGTTTGCGTGATACTATTCGTAAAAAGATGCCGGAATTATGAGCGGGAAAATCTTGGTTTTTGCACCACGATAATGCACTGTCACATTGACTCTTCGTGAGTTGTTCGCCAAATTGTAAACCAATATAAAATTTTATAAAAAATGCACAAATAAAGCATATATTTTCCACATACATACATAAATACGAAATCGAGTTGTGGCTTGTAATTAGTAGTTTTTATTGAGAGCTCATTTTCATTGTAAATAACTGTATTTTATAATTTACCCACACATTGTGAGTGCTTCACATATTTAAGGCCACAACGGATTTTTCTCCAAACACTCGAAACTCTTCAATGCAGCATAAACACACACATTCAAACACACACAGACGTACACATGTGCACATACACTCATAGTTTAATAACATGCAACTTGCTCGGTCGCTTGTCGAATGGTTGGTGTTGAAATTTTCATTTTCATTTTCATTTGAGCTTTCATACGGCGAGCCACTTCATTCATTTATTCAGTTATTCACGCATTCATGCAATTATTTCACTACACTTGAAATTATAATTGAGTGTCCTTCAATTAATGCGCTGTCGACCGTACATATACATATGCAGATTATATTTGTGTGAGTGTGAAAGGATATAAACGCATGTACACACCCTTATATTAAGTATGTGTAATTTTATATTGAAGCAAAATAAAAATATTTCATATATTAAAGTACCCTACTAGCATAATGCTTAAAAAAGTTATTCAATAAATATGTTTGTATATATGTATATGTAAATTTTAATTTTATATATTTTTAGCATTAAAGTTGCTTGAAATTAATTTTTGTTCGTGTGATTTGTTCGCAAGTATCATTTCGCATCTCCATTCATTCAATTGCTTCGCTGATAGAATTTATTTTTATACCCTAAACGTGTTGTACATATTAAGCTTGGCAAAAAATTGTAACACGCACACGGAAACATTGGTTACGTCTCAAAGTATATATGTATGTTGGTGATTAGTACGGTGAGCTTAGTCGGTTCAACCGTATTCATCTGGGTGTCTTTGTATGGCAAACAAGGCCAGTTTTTGAGATATCAAGCTGAAATTGTGCACACACTTTTTTCTCTTTAAGAAACTGCTATTTGTCGGAACCACCGACATCGGACTAGTATATCATATAGCTGCCATACAAAGTGACCGATCACATTCCAGTACTTATATGGAAAACTTTTTTATTTGTTCATATATCTTCACGAAATTCGGCATACCTTCTTATCCATGACAGCAATGCAACTCCGAAAAAATTGTTGAATTTAGACCACTATAGCGCATGGCTGCCATATAAACTGAACGATCGGATACAAGTGCTTGTATAAAAAAGTGCTTGGAAAACATTTTATTAGATGAGATATGTTCAGGAAATTTGACAGGCATCATTGCCAAAGACAACAGTAAAATATCTGAAGATATTTTTATATATATATATATTCAGATCGCAGCACTTTAGCATATAGCTGCCATAGAAACTGACCGATCACAATCCAGTACTTATATGGAAAACTTTTTTATTTGAAGCGATTTCGTCGCGAAATTTTATACTGATTATTGTTTAAATAAGAGCTACAGTTTTCGCATAAATTATTAAAATCGAACCGCTATAGCGTATGACTACCATATAAACTGAACGATCGGATTCAAGTGCTGTATGAAAAAAAATTTTATTTGGTGAGATTTTACCACGATATTTTGCACGGGTCATCTTCTAAATCAACGCAAAAATATATGAATAAATTGCTTATATCGGACCACTTTAGCATATAGCTGCCATTCAACTGACTCAGCCAACGTCGAATTCAGATTTTTTATACCCATAAGAAATGCAACTGTGATGGTTATTATAGCTACGCTGCAGCCTAAATTCGATTTTTCCTAGTTTATTTGATTTTTATTTAGTTTATTTCATTTAATTTTTAATAATTTATTATTTTTTTTTACAATTTTTACTACACATCACGACTTTTACTTCTCACTAGTTACCACATAGAACTATTAATTACAGAAGCAATGCCAAAATTACAATTAGTTTTCTTATATACGTTAAAAAAAAGTGGTATTATATAAATTAATGAAAATAATAAATTTTCACGCACTTAAAATGCGTTCACACACTAGTTTGCTGTGCATCAATGGCGGTGCACTTGAATACTCAACAGATTTATGGTTGGCATGTGAAGGGTTAATTATAACAGATACTGCAGAAAGCTTTTCTAGTCAAGCTAACATCATAGCAATTTAAAAAGATAATTTGAGGACTGTTTAATATATTTATAGAGAAGGATACGCTTGCTTGAAACAGCATTGAAAATTGCTCTACTGTTACAAATTACTTCTAGCAAATTACGCTAATCTCCTGATAGCATTTAATTTATTAAAAACCTTTCTTTTTAAAATATTTTAAAATTGCCTAAAGTTATGCTTCAAAATTACTCATAAGTATTTTTTATTATCTTGGCTCTATAATTTTTAAAATCATTCAACTAGCTGTTAATATTTTCTTCAATGAATTGTAGTTCTATTTCGCTTAGAATCACAAAGGCATTAGATGTGATATCAAAAATACCTAAGTAAACAATTACAATCCCTTAATGTATGCTTCAATAGCTTTTAAGTACTCAGACTACCCAAGCTGTATTAATTAATATAAAAAGCTTATTCAGCATACGTTAAATAGCAAAAAAATAAAATATTTATATTGGTTATGCCAACATTGGTTCCCATCACCTTCAGCTTTAATTCCAGGTATCAGTCTTTTGTTTCTAATATTTTTTTCTACAGAGTTTTTATGAAATTGATTGAAAATATGCGTATAGCTGAGCACCATTAAAAGTTAGTTTAATCAGCCTAGACGTTTAGCTGTCTACAAAATACTCTACATAGTGATTTCCGACTTTCCAGCCGACTCTAAGCCGTTAAGGTTGGGCAAAATGTATGATATTTTAGACAAGTTTTCTTATAAATTATATAATTCATTAATAAAGTTTAAGACTGTACATGAGTGGCGTTGGTTTAGACCTTGGTCCAATTTTTATATGCCTAATATATTCACCTCTATAAACCTCTTGGATTGAGCAATCCACTAGAAATTTCTATTCCTACTTTCCACATACCGCGTTATCTAGCGGCCGGAGTATGTAAACTAGATGCTTGAGACAATATGGATTGTTTAGAGGACTTCCTATATCTTAGCCCTTCCTTTTTTCCTACTTTTATTTCCCATACGTTTGCAGAGATTCCTACCAATGGCTGTAGGAGCTTGTATAAATGTCTTCTATAATAAATTCGCTTTAACGGCTATAAAGTGCTTGAATAAATGAGGGGCGCGGACTGTGAAGCTATACCCTGGAAATTAAAAATTATTACATAACATAAAGTAAGAATATGCAACAGAAAATTAAAATGAAATGAAGAGTAAATTGGCTGCATATACACGTACATACGTGGAAATCTCATAAAAACATTTAAATTATATGTAATAAGAAACACTACAGCAATCGACAGAGAAACCCTGAACACTGCGAATACAAGCGGTGAAAAACCACCAAAAAAGCTAGAAAGAGGGAGGAGAACCGACAACGCTTGCAATCCAGTGAAATGAAGCGAAATTCCACTTAGTCGATTGGCTGCAATCAGTTGACGAAACGAACGGACCGACGCCGAAATGCACCGCACTGAATTCAGAGTCTGGTGAACACAGAGTATGTGTGTATGTAAATATGTATATGCATAGCTATATGCAAGCGCACACAAAAACAAAAGCAAACAGCACAAAAGCACACGATTTTGATTAAAAGAAACAGCAGCCAACAGACAGACCGTACGGCAGCCAGCCGCAGAGCGCCTCACAGTATGCAACAGTCAGTGCAGTACAGCGAAAATAAAAGAGTGTGCGTGGTAGTTACAAGAATAACAAGAACAACAAACGAGTTGGCAGCGGCAACAATTACATTGGCAGCAACATCTCAATGCAAATGAAATTGTAAAATTCAGCGCTCGCTTGAGTGAAATAATAAAAATCGCAACTTCAATTTGATGCTGCAGCAGTGACTGGTTGGCCACGGCGTATGAGCAACAGTCGGCCATGCATGTGCGAATGTGCGGCGGCTGCATACTCGTGTGTGTATGGTACTGTAACTGTCAGCGATTTTCGTGTGCATGGCTGGTGAATCAGTGAGTTATTCATATGGCTTATAATTAAATACTTGGATTTTCAGCGGAGCTTAATAAGCTCACAGCGGCGACGGAAGTTGTATATTTAGGCGGTTGGTACTTTAAAATTTTTATTACAGAATTTTTTATTATAAAGCTGTCTAAAGAAATAAGAAAGGATTTTTATATATTTTTCATATAAAGTTATTACGCTTGCCATGCTATGGTTAATTGTAGAAATGAAAAAGGTTTCAAAAGCTTAGTCTGTACATTTTTGAACAAACAAATTCCAATCATTCCAGCTAAAAATTATACTGTTTCGGAACTGTTCTAGAGAAAGCTAAGTTAATGCTCTAAAAATCCTACTTTGCAAAAAAAAAACAAAAAAGAAAAAACAGAAAACCCGTTAACTTCGGTGGCACTGAACCTAATACTGACCCATCATAGGTGATTTTCGTTAAAAGATCTTTGCTCTGCTTTTGATTGGTCAGTTTGTATGACAGCCATATGCTATACTGGGCGGATCTGAACAATTTCTTCAGAGATTGCGCTGTTTTTTCTTTGGATAATAATATACACCAATTTTCGTGATGATATCTCGTAAATTGCAAAAGTTTTCCATATAGGCACTGGATGGTTTGATCGGTTAGTTTGTAGGGCAGCTATATGCCATAGTTGTCTGATCCACACACAATAAATCTGAGAAAATGGATTTGTCTTGGGCAATAATCCGTGCTAAATTTCATGCTGATATCTTGTAAATTACTAAAGTTTTCCATATAAGAACTGAATTGTGATCGAGCAGTTTGTATGACAGCTATATGCTATAGTGATCCGATAATGGCGGTTTCGACAAACGAGCAACTTCTTGAAAAGAAAAGCGTGTTTGCAAAATTTTCAGATTTTATACCTCAAAAACTGAGTTATGATTTTGCTGACCATTTATATACATGCATATATTTGATAAGGTGTCCAAAGTTTTGTGATGAAAGAAACAATCTCCTCGCTAAACTCAAAAAAACTTGCTTCAAGGTATAAAAGGCTGTGATTAAAACTCCTGTTGAGTACTACTTTTGGCGTTAAAAGTAACCAATGAAAAAATCTCTGATTTAGGTTGTTGCCATTTAAAATGAAGTAGCGGAGTCTTGTACCAGAGTAGATTTATGAACGGATGTTTGAGGAAGTGAGTATTATTTAACCGACATAATGCAACTGTTACAAAGCAAAAGCTAAATTTCATGACTTGTGGCGACATCTATATATCGATTGTCCAATGAGAATTTCATCACATTTCATAGATTGGAAGTGCAGTTATTGCGTTTTAAGTGCCAGTATGTTTGTGTTATCGGTGCGAAAATAAGCTTCGAACAAAGAGCCAACAAAATAAAATTTTGTTTAAAAATGGTTTATGTCGATGATTGCTTATACCGTAGCAGAGTGCACGAGTGGTTTCAAGGTTTTCAAAGTGGTCGTGAGGACTTAAATGACGATCATTATGTGGGCCAATCAAAATCCGTGAACACCGAAAATTCCAAAAATCAGCCGAAATCATCATTGAAATTCAAGAAAATGCAATTGAACATCTCCAAAACATCGATTTATCGCTTTTTGACTGAACATTCGGGCTTACGAAAGGTGTATGCATGCTTTGTTCCGCACAAATTGACTGACGACCAAAAATTGCTCAAAATTCAACATTCGAAGGACATCATTAAAGAGTTTTGACAAAAAATCATAAAATATTCACCTGATATGGCACCGTGCGACTTCTTCCTTTTCGGAAAGATGCATTTGCCCATGAAAGAAAAGCGTTATGCAGCCGTAGAGGCTTCGTCATACTGGCGAACATACCGTCCAACGAGCTAAAACACTCGTTCGACATGCTTTTTTACCGTGAAAAAGCTGTATTGAAGCAAAAGTAGACTACTGTATGTAAATTCACTCTTAAATTAACATCTGATATAATAGTTTTTTTATCGTACTTATTTACGCTATCTATGTCTATGCCCACATTACTTCAAATATATTCGTTTCATTTAGTTTCTGTACTTATATACTACTGTAATACGTTCCAAAAAGTGATAAAACCTCTGCTTTTGCTTGGTGCTATCATAAAGCTTGCCAACTCTCGTTCCATCTGCCTCCAGTTCCACAAATACCCCTCAATTCCGACACCGAGCCACATTTTAATTATTTGCTTCATAAAATTTCCTACACCAAAAGATTTTCGCTGACGAAATGCTAAAACAAAAGTACTCAAATTCCTTCGCCAAGAGTAAACAACTTCATAAATGTGTGAACATACACACATACTTGCATATTCACATATGTATTCATACATGTTTGTATGCCGCTGTATGACGGCCAGCGCTTGTGTGCGAATGGCGGTTAAGGTTACTCATACGTCACGCCGTCAATTTCCAGTTTCATTGCCATTTGTTGCAAAATAAAGCAACAAGAACAAGAATGCAAACTAAACGCACAAAAAAGCGATAAAATCACAGAAAATTAGGTTTCACTAGCTATGAAGTGGAGGTTGGGAGAGAGAGAGTGAGCGAGAAAGGGAGAGAGAGGTGTGCTGTGAGACGCGCAAAAATTTTGCTAAAAATTTCATAGCAATATTTCGCTGCACTAATTTACTATGCATTCCAAGTGCAAAATATTTGCAAAATAAGGCATTTCACAACACAGCGCCGCCACCACCACCAACTCCCCTGCTCACCGGCATTGCAGTGTTGCTGCTGAGAGAGATTTACTTTTAGGTTTTGTTGTCATTGGGCTGCCAGCTAACAGGAGGAACAACGTCATTTCATGAAATGCGATGCGAGAGTACAACAAAAGCAAGAAAACGAACAACGGTACTGAATAACAACAAAAACAACACCAAAAATAGCAGAAACAACTAAAATCGTCGAAACCCTAAAAAAAATAGCAATAACAAAAATAACAACAACCAAAAAATAACAACAACAACAAAGAAATGACAACAACAAGAAATACAAAAACAATAACAGAAAAAAACGCACAACTGAAATGAAGTTGGCAATGAAAAAAATTGCTGCAAACGTGCACTAACTCAGGCTGGGTGTGGCAAGTTGGTGAGGAAAGACCGAACTGCAGCAAAAATTCATAAAATCATTTTTACAACTCCATTTCACAGCACAAGCACCAACGAGGGTGGATCCTGGGCATGTGTATGTGACATGCAACAGCCAGCAAAGCGCAAAGAGAAAATCACAAAAACAAAAAAATTCAGTTGTACAAATAAACAGAGCGAATTTCGCCGGGCAATGAAATGTGGCTGCTGGACGAAATGAAAACGGAAAAATATTTGCAACATTAATTTCGACACTGCATCACAATCGTCGGTTGCGGACGCCTCCGCTCTCGCTGTTTACTGTGATTGCGATGCGCCCTAGTGTTGTTGTTGCTTTTGCTATGCATCCTCAACCGACCGGCCGGCAAAGCTGCCAACTGGCAACTCGCATTCTTTCGTCAGCTATTTGCTGCTATGAAATTGCCTCAAATATATGCATGCATGTGTGTGTGTGTGTGTGTGTGGATATGCCCACACCTCTACAAGTGTGTATATGTGTGTGCTTGCGAATGGTCATGTGGCAGCTGACAGCCGGCGGTTGGCTGTGGTGTTAGTTTGAAGCGCACACGCTCGGCTGCCCGCCCGCTTGACTGACAGCAATATCAATGACGCACATACACACACTTATACACCACACAGCTATGCACACAGTCGTAGCCACCGGACGAACTCAATCACTTACACACAATCAAAATTCCTGACCGAAATGCTGCTATAACTCGAAAGCAAAGTGCCGGACGCTGCACACAAAACAGAACACAATAACAACAACCACCTTAAGTAGACTTATTTGTGCGSCAGGAGCGTGTGAGCGTGAGGCTGGCTGGCTTGCAATGCGCAAAATGTGCCGAAACTCATAAACTGATTGCTACAGCCGTAAATATATGTATGTGAGTGTATGCGCCTGTGTAGTGGTGTATGGCAGCAGCAACAGCCTTGTTCGCATGCCATTCTTCAGTAATATGAACAAAATTGTGCATTCCAATGCTTGCAGGCGTACACTAACACACCTACACATCCGTATAAATATATTTGCCTTCTGTACTGCTGCAGCCTCCATACCTTCCTCTATATGCATCCGCATCCACTCAATCATTTCATCAAGCATTTGCGTATTCACTCATTCATTCATTTGTTCATTTATTTGGGTGCATTGATGTATTCATCCGGCCAATTCGGTTGGTGTGAGGACTCTTTTTAAGTTTTTGTGTTTTGGGGCTTCAATATGTAGTGTAACATGAATATTTAATTTACATGTATGTATGTGTATATTATACATAAATAAAGCGTCATTTTTGTATTAAAAAACGTGAAAATATGTATATATTTTTGATATTATTATTAAAAAATTATAATTTAAATTTTCTCCAGTCCGGGTCAAATTTGATCACAAGGTATATAAATGCCGATTTATTTACAGTGAAAGTTTGAATTTAATTTTTTTTCAGTCCGGGTCAAGTTTGATCAGATGGTATATAAATGATAGTACCTTTCCCTGCGTCCCATTTAAGGCTGCCGATTTATTTACAGCGAAAATTTTAATTTTAATTTTTTTCAGTCCGGGTCAAATATGATCAGATGGTATATAAATGATCGTACCAATGCCTGTGTCTGACTTAAGACTACCGATTTATTTACAGCGAAAATTTGAATTTAAATTTTTTTCAGTCCGGGTCAAATATGATCAGATGGTATATAAATGATGGTACCTTTCCCTGCGTCCCATTTAAGGCTGCCGATTTATTTACAGCTAAAGCTTGAATTTAAATTTTTTTCAGTCCGAGTCAAATTTGATCAGATGGTATATAAATGATCGTACCAATGCCTGTGTCTCATTTAAGGCTGCTGCTTTATTAACAACGAAAATTTTAATTTATATTTTTTGCAGTCGAGATCAAATGCAGTCAGGGTCAAATTTGGTCGGATGGTTTACAAATGATCGAATTGCGTCTCATTTGAGGCTGCCGCTTTATTAACAGCGAAATTTTGAATTTCATATTTTTCAAGCCGGCTCAAATTCGATCACATGGTATATATTTAAGTGCTCGTACCAATGTCCGCGTCCTATTTAATGCTACCGATTTATTAACAGCGAAATTTTGAATCTCAATACTTCACAATTTTACTTTTTTTTTGTTTCAAAGTGTACATTATACTCAATATTATACCCAAAACGTATTACAAATTATCTTGCTATGACTATGATCTTTATAGAACTCATACTTTTGCATTTTAAGCGAAAAAAAGAACAAAACCTAACATCAACCACCGCATTATCTGGATCGGGAGAAGCAAAATAAACGAGCATGAAACTGTGCTCAGACCAACTAGTTAAAGAACTGTTGATGAACACAGTAAACAAAGCTTTAAAATCGTACACGCTTTATTGAAATCGTTGACACGTAGACACAATTGGAAGCTCATATATTCCTACAGTGCTGCCAAGTCTTATTAAAAGAGCCACATGGAATCCTGTATTTCTACTACTCGCTAAAGACAAGCGGTAATGGCAGCTTTAGAAGCCATCAGTATAGTAACAGTCCCAATTGAAATATTTATGTGAATGACATATAGTGTAAAAATATTATATAATGCGTCAGTACTATGTGTGTGTTTTACTACTTGATAGCTGGCTTCGCCAGACTTTGGTCAGCATCGGTTCATGAGCTGTCGCAAGATGCTTTTGTACCACGATTGACCATAAGACCAGTATCTCTCCAGTTGCGAAAGTTTTAACAGGCCTTATTTTCAGCAATGCTGTAAAGTTCGAAACTTTACCGGAGAAGCTTTATGGAAGAAGGCAAAGTATACAAATCTCAACCCTTTTTTCTTCATTGTCCAGCATTTGCTTGGTAAAGGCTCAAATACATGTGAGTTCACACCTTCAGACATCACAAAAAGTTCGTGGAAATAGCAATTAAACGCCACAAGATGCTTTGACTGGTAAGATCGAATAAAGTAGTTCTGAGTGTTATTGTTTCGCAAAGAACAGCAAATAGTAGTCCAAGTGCGATCTCCGGTTGAGTCGGTTTAATTCCAAAATAAGATGGGAAAAAACTCGTATAGATAGCTCAAACTAAATGTACAAATTGCTGGAATCATGCGTTTTGATCATACTGAAGTTTCCTTAAATTATACAATATGTTTTTGCAAGCGACTTCTAATCAGTTATTGACTGCAAGCTCGATTAGAATCATATGGTATGATACTGAAGATCACAGACATATGTATATACAATATTTCGGAAAATAGTTTATAGCCCATACATAAATTTGATTTCATTATAATGCCGTTATCTGCTCATTCTTTTTTGAACAGCTCTCCACATTTTTTCTTTAAAAGTGCACTTTCAGTCATAAAGCTAATACCGCTCTATTTCGCTCTTACTATTTATATCTTGGCTTTTGTGAAATCTATACTTTTTCACTGCGGAAGAAATAAATATAGTCTATCTGGTCTATGCGTGGCTTATTGACCTGCCAGCTGAATCTAACCTAAGCTAATATACTCCATAAGACCGAGCCAGTTAACCAACGAAAAAGTGGTGCCTTACTCTCTTCCGTATTATGTTATAGCAACTTTTTAATTCCCCAAATATTTTCTACACCTTGTGTGTAAGGCAAAAAATGTCCATGTGTTTAGCATCAAATGGTCCTACATGTCGTATACGTAATCGTACTTCAACTGAAATTGGCAGTTACTCATACGCCTAGGCGCACAAGCCAGCAGCTACGTATAAACTAAAGGGGTATACGTCTGTGGTCAGCGTGGCCAAAAACAAAGCGCGAAATGCATCAACGCGAAAGAAAGCGCAAAGAAGTGAAATTGCAAGCCCAGCAGTCACCACCGCCACCAATAACAACAACAACATCAAAAAGCAAACACTGTCCGCAGAAGCCGCAATTGACTAAAATTGCAATCTACCCGGCAATATACGCGAGTCCTACTCGGCACCCGCACACTTCAACACAATGGGACAGCCGGCGGCAAGGACACGGCTAGTGAAGCTTTGATGCCTCGAGCGAAACACAATAAAGCCATGAAAAAACAAAGCTTTGGGTTGCTGCTTTTTTGTATGACGCGCTTGTTGTTATGTTTTGTTGTGATTGTTGTTGGTTTGGGTTTTTGTTGTTGTTGTTTTTTTTATTGCCTTCTTTTTGAATGCAATGACTTTCCCTACGCGCTGCCTTACAATTCTTTACGAGGCACCAGCTGAGTGCTTACAAGGAATACAACAACAACGACAACAAAAAAACCAAAAAAAAAATCCCCCGCGTTGCAAGTGGCGCTGTGTTTGCCATTGCTATTGTTTTTTTAACAGTTTTGTTGTTGTTGTTGTTTTGTCTGTTTGTTGTTGTCGTTACTGATTTGCATCTGTGCTGCCTTTTGCATTCGTCACGGCCATATGACGCACCACTACAGAGTGGCCAATTTGTTGCTGCTCCTACTGCTGTTGTTGTTGGTGTTGTTCACTATATAACGGGAAATCACAAAACAATACCTGTAAAGCGGCTTTGCGCGTTTTTCATTCGTTGATTACATGCGACATGCCGCTGCTACAATAACAACAACAAAACGTGGTTGCAACAGCTGCCACAACAATAACAACTACACCAGCGCAGTTGAAAAACAAGCGCACTGTCGTACAACAAATCAGCGAATCCGCGCAGCACAAATTGGCTTTTGATGGCATCACACCCGAGTCCTTGCAACGAGCCACGAATGAAGTCATGAGCTATGGGCTGCAAGCATATTTTGTGGTTAACAGCGAAATATGGCACTCAGTATGGCAGGAGTATGTGTACGTGTGTGCGTGTGTGCGCAAGTGACTGACTGACTGATTGCTGCGTGAGGTTTTTCACTGTTATTCTACACTTTCCTTTTCGACTTTTTCTGCTTTCATATTTGCGTTAAAAATTTTTTCATCCTTTTGGTGTCAATTTTTGTGCAAAAAAATAACAACAACAACGCTCTATAGTTCCGGCATGTCGAAGTTGAAGTGGAAAATATTTCGTAATAAAGTTGTGTTGCATGCATGGTTTATGCTGCCACAGATATATCTACATATATGAATTATGAAATGTACTTCCAATGACAAATCTATATTCATACAGACATATATTTATAGCACGAACATAGAATTGTTTATGGTGAATTTATTAAAAAAAAATTTTTTTATACTCTCGCAACAAAGTTGCTGAAGAGAGTATTATAGTTTTGTTCACATAACGGTTGTTTGTAAGTCCTAAAACTAAAAGAGTCAGATATAGGGTTATATATAGCAAAGTGATCAGGGTGACGAGTAGAGTTGAAATCCGGATGTCTGTCTGTACGTCCGTCCGTCTGTCCGTCCGTGAAAGCTGTAACTTGAGTAAAAATTGAGATATCGTGATGAAACTTGGTACACGTATTTCTGGCTATATAAGAAGGTTAAGTTCGAAGATGGGCAAAATCGGCCCACTACCATGCCCACAAAATGGCGGAAACCGAAAACCTATAAGTGTCATAACTAAGCCATAAATAAAGATATTAAAATGAAATTTGGCACAAAGGATCGCATTAGGAAGGGGCATATTTGAACGTAATTTTTTTGGAAAAGTGGGCGTGGACCCGCCCCCTATTAAATTTTTTGTACATATCTCGAAAACTACTACAGCTATGTCAACCAAACTGTAWAGAGTCGTTTCTATTAGGCATTTTCATATACAGCTCAAAAATGGAAGAAATCGGATAATAATCACGCCCACCTCCCATACGAAGGTTATGTTGAAAATCACTAAAAGTGCGTTGAAGAAATTTCAGAAGGAAGTTGCTCCAGGCTTGTTTTTTTTAAATTGAAAATGGACGTGGCGTCGCCCACTTATGGACCAAAAACCATATCTCAGGAAGTACTCAACCGATTTCAATGAAATTCGGTATATAATATTTTCTTAACCCTGATGACATGTACCAAATATGGGTGCAATCGGTTCACAACCACGCCTGAAATCTCGATTATCACTTTATCATGCGAGAGTATAAAATGTTCGGTGACTTAGCCCTTCCTTACTTGTTAACTGCAGTTTTCTATTTTTTCCTCTAAATATAAAAATTGTTGTAAAAAAATTGTTATAAAAAATTATATTTTATTTTTTTATTTAAAAAAAAATTTATTTTATCGCCGAAAATTGTTAAATACAAATTAAAAACCTTTTAGTAAAAATTAATATTTTTGTCAAAAATAGCAAAACACCTTAGATTGAGCAACAATTATCGTCACTTATCTACGATTAGGTGTGCGACTTTGCTCAAATAATCCTAAATGTAGGCAACGTTTCAGTTTCGTCGCGATCGGAGCAAATAAGCGACAAATAATTTCAAATTAATGATAGAGTATGAAATTTTTGTTAGAAATCGCATCTTCCGACCATTTACCAAGCACAAAATTCGGCGTTCTCGTCTCGACACGATTGAGAAGATAGAATCAAGATAAAGAAAAAGAGAGTAAAACATCTGGTTATATGAATTTTTCACATACATTTTGAGGTTACCTACAACATTGTCATATAACGTTCTTCTATAGGACTCATAGTCTCGACGGTAATCAAGATAGCTTTCTCTTCTTTCTTTAAAAAAAAAAAGAAAATTAATACTTTATTACTATTACTATTGCCACTCGAAGTTGAAACCTCAACAAAAATGCACGTGGGTGGGGCCCGGGTGATTTTGTCTCTTGATGTTATCTGAAATCAAATATTCTCGATTATTCTTAATCTAAAGACTTGTCATTCTGGTCGGAACTACTGAAGTTAAATTTCAAGGGTAAGTAACCAAATGGCAGACTTTGAAAAAAGGTCCTTTTATTTTAACACAGAAAGAATTGTAAAATAAAAAGTTAGGGGTGAAAAAAATTATCGTTAGTACCGACGAGAACTACAAGGATGTATAACAGTTTGTTAAAAGTAGAAAGCAATCGGTTCAGTAGAAAAAAAGTAAGGACCCGGGCCTACCAGAAAAACAATGTTTTGAGAAAAACGCGTTTAAAGTTCGGTCGACCTTAAAAGTTTGACTCCGAGGCGCTCTAGGAAACGCGTTATAACTCCCGAAATATTTCGAATTTCTGTCTGAAATTTTCACGGTATCTTCTAAGGACATTGTACTTTCAAATTAAGCAAAAAAAAATTGATTTTCTGAACCCAAGTTACCAGACTACTACCTTAAGTGACTATGCCAGTGTCAACCATAAAAATATTAAGCGACTTTCGCGAATTTTTTTTTATGGAAAGTACTTTATCGAGTGTTACTAAGTTCTCTGGAAATAATAAAGTATATTTTCAACTATATTTTAAGATTTCTTTTTACAAAGATATTTGAAAAATAACGGAGTTGTGTGCTATCTTCGGAGGTGCCTAAAAACAAGCTACCCAACTGCTAACTTGATTATGGCCGAATGAGAAGCTGAAATCAAAAAAGTTTAAAAAGGTTATTAAAGTCGAAAGTACAATGTACTTCGATTAAATAAAAAAAATCAAATTAACAAAATTAAGCTTAATGCCAAGATCGCATTTCATTGTATAGTAAATATATTCAAGCAATTTTGAAAAATGTCGTTTCGAGATAAAACGCGGTTAAAGTTTCAACTATCCTGTCGCTCTTTAGAACGCTACCTTGCCGATATCTCAGAATATTTCTGAAAATATAAACTATCTAATAAGCAAAAATCTAGTAAAACCCCTTAAATAAACCAGTCCGTATCGATCACATGGTAGATATTGTTGGTAAGGTTAAGTAATTAGGTCCGGATTTTTTTTGGGATTAGATTTTTCTCAAAATAATTTTTTTCTTGATTTAAAAACCAGTTTAGAGTTCTTAATACTTTATTAAATTCGTAGAGTATTGAAAGAGGCGTAGCCTAAAAAAGCTGTTTCCAAAAAAATGTCTCTGTAGTCACCATTTGGTAATACTTTTTTTTGATAAGGTGGAATGTAGCACATATTTTAAGAAGTTTTAAAGAAAGAAATTCGATAGCTTTTTCATTACTACGAGCACAAGTTATCAATGTTACGACTTTCTGAAGAACTCTATGTAAATCAAACGCCAGAAATTTGCTGAATTCGCTTCAAGATGAGAAAAAAAAAACGTTTATTTTCATTAATACAGCGTCAATAATCAGTCTTTTCGCAATGGCTTGAAGTATTTGGGTTCTGATATACCGCTTTGAATTGTTTTTCATCAACGTCACAAATACGTGTTTTATCGAAAAACTATAATAGCTCTCCACCAAAATTCACATAACCGTTATTAGCTGCATCAAAATTTCAAACTGTCAACAGATGGCGCTATGATTGACTTATGACCATGAGCAACAACAACAAACTCAATAAATCTCACTATACTGTGCAACAGCAAAAACCAGAGAATTTTTTCTATATTAACAAAATTATTGCTACAGCATATGGCGGTTAATTTAGGCGCAATGCGGCCGTCGGCCATTTACTGCCATTTTTTCACACATACATACACACAAAACTAGTATAATATTTATTTAAAATATATGTGATTTATGCGCCGCTATTTGTATTATTTGCATGCCTGTGCGACTGTATATGTGTGTGTGTATGTGTACATTTGTGTGGGTGTGAAAAATTTGCTATTTGACCAAAATGAACTTTGACCAAACCGAACATTGAAAAATTGCATTACCGCAAGCATTATAACGCAACGCACGTAATGCAGTAAAAGCGGCCGCTACAACGCAAACACACACACAAAAACAATAATAACAACACTAATAACAATAACAACAACAAATGCAGCAAAGCAACACATGTTGAGCGCCAAATACATAAATATTTGGCATTCGTGAGCAAAGGCTGTAATAATAGCAACAACAACAGTGATAGCAACAACAGCGGTGGTGACAACAGCTGCTGTTATGTTTCGGTTAGTTAGTATGAGCGCAGAGGCAAAAAAGAATAATCATTACAGWTACATACATACATATGTGAATACCAATCATATTTCATTTGAATTGGTTTCATTAAATGTGTAAAATTCATGTAGTAGCCACACACACACACATACATGCAACATGTTGTATGCAATGCACATACACTTTCTTTGATATAAACCCACCGAGCTGGCGTTAAGGGCGGCTCAGCTGCGGCGGCTATGCGGCCTACCCTCTCACTCTCTCTCTTTCACTCGACCGCCTGTCGCTTGGTCAGTCTGTTGGTCGCGTTTGTTGCAACAAATCAAGTTAATTAAGATTTTTCGCATTTCACCGAGAACGCAATGCAATGCATGCCAACCCGCCGCCGCTGCCCTTACCGCTATCCGTTAACCGTTAACCGTTAGCCGTTAGCCGGCGCAAACGTAATGAAAAAGCGTATAACGGTGCGGTGCGCGCCAATTACAATACAATACAAATGCAGTACAAAGGCGGCAAGCGAAATCGCATGCAAATACTCGGCATGTGTGGCTACAAACACACATGCACGTCCGTATGTGTGTGTGGGTGTGTGTTGGTGTGGCATGTGCACGCAGGATTTATAATATTAACAGCAGTTACAGCAGCGTTCGCATTCTTATCATTTTTATAATATTTTCCACACCAATTTKTTGTTGTTGTAGCTGCCATTGTTGTTGCATGAATTCATACTATTATTGCTGCTGCTGCTTGTTGTTGCGCGAATTCAATCCGCATTTCGTTGTGTGCACCAGTTAATAAAGCAAAAATAATATTGCGCAAGCAGCAACAACAACAAAAATKAATACAAATAATAATAAAGAACTTTTCATAATTCGCTCATTATTAATAGTTTTGTCGGCGGGAAATATTTTTTCTTTTGCTTGCATTAATTATTATTGAATATTTTGCATGAAATGTGGGCACACAAAAGCCAGATATTGAACATTGATTACATTTTTGTAGTTAATAATAAAAAAATATTAATGAAGTCCTTTCGAGAGATAGTATTGGAATGAATTATATAATGAATGCCAGTGCTCGATGTGCGTGAGCAAGTTGCCACAACCCTGGAAGATGGTGCTATTGGTTTTAAAAGAGGGTCTTCGAAATTTTCGTACAAAAATTGATTTTATAAAAGTTATGAAGTGTAAAAAAAATGAATATTTTTTGACAATTTTTTTTTAAATATTTTTTAGAATAAATTTCGAATTTAATATTTTTGTTAGAAAAATTGAGAAGAAGAAGCATCTCTGGAAATTTCTAATTTTTTTGGAATTTTTTAGAATAAATTTTGGTTTTAATACAGGGCTTAAAAAAAAGTTATGAAGAAAAAGGTAATAGGAAAAATTTTTGAGAATTAGAAATTTTCTTTTTGTTGAACAAATTTAGAATTTTCAATATTTTTTTTAGAAAAATTGGGCTAAAAAATTATGAAGAAGAAGATAATAAAAAGTATTTTTGAGAATTTCCATTTTTTGTTTTAATTTTCGAGTAATTTTCGAATTTTTGAGTAGTTCTAATTTCTTTTTCTTTAATTTTTTGGAATCAGATTAGATGCTAATATTTTTTTAGAAAATTTGTTCTAAACATAGTTGTGAAGTAAAAGAGCAGAAGACGATTTGTTGAGAATTTCTAATTTTTTTCGTAATTTTTTGAAATAAATTAAGGTTACTGAAGTTTTCTCTGATATTGGATTAGAAATCATAATTAAAATTTCAAAATTCACTACGCCTATATGCCTTACGAAGAAAAAGTTATTAAATTCAAAGAGAAGACTAGTTTCAAAAATATGTTGCCTACTTTTTGGCGCACAACTTTAAATGTTCGATGCACAAAATAAAGTATATGACACTTTCAAAAAAACATACTGCAATTTAGGGTAGAAAATTTTTATAAAAAATATGTTGTCTACTTTTTGGGGCCGAAATTTTAAACTTTAACCTAGAAATATGTGTATCAAAATATGTTTTTGACCTCGTAATAAGAAGCTCGATGTTCAAACTGAAAATTATGTTAGTATAAGTACAGTACAATATGTATAATATGTATACTTTCAAGTGTATGTTGCCTTTACTTTGGCGCAAGCTAAATAAAATTCCGTCTATGCATTTTCTTAAATTAAACTTACGTAAACAAGCGTAGGAAGTAGTATAAATTATATAGAAAATCTAAATTTATGGAAAGTATAGAAAGTTGCCTACATTTCGGCGTAACGCAAATGCCTTATTTGTTATTCTAATGTAACCTCTGTTAAGCTGGCTTACAAAAACATGTTAAGAAGAAAAGAGTTCAATATGTTAAAAAAAAATCGAAAATTAAGTTGTCTACCTTTGGGAAAGTATGAGGCTGAAAGCAACTCTATGTGTAGTCTTCAATTATAATTAGAACCTATTTTAGAAGGAAATATTATTATTACTATTATAATTGTGGTGTTTTTGAAAGTAGTTGCCTACATTACGGCGCCCAGCAAAAAATTTTCTAACATAGTTTTGTTGGTATAAGATAGTATAAAAACAATGCCTGGAGGGTAAAAGCTTTTTTTATTTACTAAAACAAATGCTAGAAAAATATGTAGCCTGCATTACGGCGCACATAAAAGTTTCTTTACTGTTTAAGCCTAACATAATATTGATAGTCTAAGATATTAAGGCAAAGTATCAAGAAGTAAAGCTTTGGTACTTACTAAAATAAGTTTTGCCTACTTTTCGGCGTGAAGTTAACAGAATTCTGTCTGTCATTATTAAACAAACTGGTTGAAAAATGTGATATGAAATAAGTTTATGTGAAGCTGTTGTGAAGCTTTCTTGATTATATAATACCAAACTTCTAGAAATCAATCTTCGCTTGTACAAATTTGCCCCGATGATTTAGATTACAGCTTTTGAACTCCTTAAAAGACTCGCTGAATGCGATAATTGAATTAAATGAGTGGTGAGAAGTACTTATCACATAGTGCCAACACAAGTGCAGTTAATTTGGTTCTTTCACGATTTGAATGCACCTCTGTCGTCGAGACCAGAGGTTTCAACTATATCTCACAAATCTGAAAAATCTATCAACATCAACCCATCTTTGAATGATTATCGGTTTAATGGCACTCTTTGGAGTAAAATATGCAATACGAAGATATTTAGTTATATTTTTTAGTTATATATTTTTCTTATATATTTAAAGCGATTGGTGACAAATTTGATTCAACTACTTAGCTATATACTGTATACCCGAAATTCTAAAAAGCACACTGTTTCGCAAAATAGGTTTCCACATATGACAAAAACAAGCAACTTTTTAATATTTGCAAAGCGAAGCAAAGCAAATTCATACCAAAAGCAAGAAGAAAATGTAGCATAAAGGAAATAAGTCAGACAAGTGGATGAATGTGACAAAGCAAGAGTAAACAAATCACACAAATGAAACTTAAAAACGCCCGTTTACAAGAATTTTCGAAACAAAAAGGAACCGCAGTCAAAAGAGTTAACTCTTTTGAGCAATTTTCGACTTTACACACGCTGCACAGGCAACACCACCGAGCTTTAGTACGAATTTGTCACTATAATACTGCTGTGGCACGTACTTTTGTTGTTGTTGCTACTAGTGTTAATGACGTTTCGGTAGCCAAGCTCAACAAGCCTATGTTGCATGTACTATATATATGTAGATATATACATACATACGCTAAATATGTTGTGTGTGTGTGTGTGTTTTGCATAATAGTTGCATTGTTGTTGCTTATACAACAATAACAATTGACTATGGCGCAGCTTTTGCCGTCCACCGTTTTCGCGCGACGCATAATGAAAGGCGCGACAAGTTTTTCATTAAAATCCAACGCCTTCACCGCGCGCTCTCTCTCTCTCCTACTTGCTCTTCCAGCGCGCTCCGCCAATGTGTTTCTTCAACACGTACCTTTTTTGTTAGAAATACTTTACTTTTAAACATTTTTTGCTCCGTTTTTATCATTTACAGGTCCATACATCGTTCACCTAGCAAGTCTTCCCCCAAATCCTCAGCCCTTAAAGGTCTCCATCGTAAATTCTCTTTGAAAGTATGCACAGAGTTGCAATATCGTTGGTCGTTGCCTTTCATCGGCGCGCTCAGACATGCCGTTATGCGCATTCTTTTCGCTCGTAATTTTTTAACCATTTTATAGAAATTCACAAGCGCCGGTATATACCTTTTATATACATACATGCATATATTTATGTAAATATGACGCCTTAAATATTGACAAATTATGCGGAAAGCGTTGACGCACTGCATAATTACGTTTAGTGTGACTATCTATTTATTTCTTTTAGTTCATAATTCGTTTTAATTTCGTGGCATAAACATGAAATGTCTCCGCAGCGCTGACTGTGTAACACAAATAATTAAAATTTCGAGATCACATACTCTTTTCAAATAAAAATGTTTTCATACTCGCAAAGTACATTAACGCGAATTTAAAATGTAATTATAGGAAAGAGGAATCACTTTAAAAATTTCGACTTTTTGGCTGTAAAACTTCCTTTCTATATATTTTCCAATCACTTTTCTTCGACAAAATGAACCCTCTTCCCCAATCGATGATCCGTTCTATGCATTGTCCGACCATTCAGAACTTCGAATAGCAATTACCCATCTAAAATCGATGGATTGCCGGAAAATCACGAAATATCTAAGTATGGTATTCCCGCAAAACTAATACGGCTGTGTAAACCAACGTTGAGCAATATCAAAAGCTTTGTCAGGATCGGGAAGGATCTCGCCGAGCATTCCGACACCAAATGAAGTTTCAGACGAGGCGACTCCCTATCATGCGACTTTTTCAATCTACTCCTGGAGAGAATAATTCGAGCTGCAAATCAGAATAGAGAAGGTACAATCTTCCATAAAAGTGTAGAGCTGCTGGGTACGCCGATGCATTCTCCAGACTGGATAAACAGAAAAGCAAATGGGTCTGGTAGTGAACAAGGGCAAGACGAAATATTTTCCGTCCTCAAAAAAATAGTCGTCGCATTCCTTTCTCAACGAATAATGCCCAAGCTCTACAAATCACTCTTCATCCCCGTCCTGCTATGTGGCATGGGCGATGACAATATCTGATTATTCGGCTTTGCGAGTTTTCGAGAGAACGGTCTGCAGAAGATCGCATTTGCGCATTGGCAACGGCGAATACCGCGACATTGAGATAGTTCAGCGAATTAAGAGACCGCGGAGACGCTGGCTAGGTCATGCCTTCTGAATGGATAAAAACACTCCAGCGCTGAGAGCATTCGATGCAGTACCCGTCGGGGGAAGCAGAGGAAAAGGAAAACCTCCACTCTGTTGGAAAGACTAGGTGGAGAAGAACCTGACTACACTTGGAATCTCCAATAGGCGCCAAACAGCGAAAAAGAAGAATGACAGGCGCGCTGTTGTAAACTTGGCTAAAGAAAAAGAAGACTGTTTTCGAAAATCCCCTTTTTGGAACGAACTACTAGACATTTGCCATTCGCTGAAGACAAGTGTGTAAAACATCAAAATACATAAAAAAATTGTTTTTTCAGTCCCGGTCAAATTTGATAAGATAAGTAGCCTATAACGACTCCAGATATCTTGAAAAGTTTTGCTATAAAATATTCCAATTTCTGTGAAAGTATTCATATATATTTCATTTTACTTTTACAGGTACACAACAAACTGAAACAACTCCTGCAACAATGTTAAATTGTACTTTTCAAGACCTGTCTCCACTTTCAGCAAACTCATATATATTTATAAGCCGTATACATATATTTTTTATTTCTTCGTTGTTACTTTCATATGTCATTACAACATAAATTAACTTTTTTCCAAACAACTTCACTTGCACCGGGTTACCCTATCATTTTGCAGCGCCTTTCAATTGCAGCGCGGCCATCCACTTTCATCTTCGTCTTCCAATGACGAATCTTGTTGCTGTAGCTGCGCATTCAACCGGCGAAAGACTACCTGCGAATTCCTTTATTTTATTCTTGACAATGTTGTTGAACGTACAACAAACACAAGTTATATTTTCATGAGAGCGTAAACATGGGGGAAAAATAATAAAATGTTCAAATGGTTGAGCGGCCATATGAATGACAAGGCAGCTCGCGAATGATAATGTTCATCATTTTCCGAGTTAATATATGAGTTCGCTAATATGCTTATGCCATGTTTTCTATAATAATAAATTATAAA
This sequence comes from Bactrocera latifrons, assembly GCF_001853355.1. Taxonomy (NCBI): domain Eukaryota; kingdom Metazoa; phylum Arthropoda; class Insecta; order Diptera; family Tephritidae; genus Bactrocera; species Bactrocera latifrons. The sequence continues at coordinate 102,845 of NW_017535407.1, forward strand.
CAAATTATATAGAAAACAGATATGCGTGGTGTTTGCGTTATTTGTATTTGCCTACCAGCTTGGTCACACGCTATGAATTTCGCTAGCCTTCTTTTTAAGCATGATTACTCAATTGTAATAAATTTTCAAATTATAGACTTTTTAATGTCTATAATTTGAAATAGCGACTTAATTGAGTCAATTAGTAAATATATTCAGGTATTACGTTTATAGACTTTTCACACTAAAGCTAAAATTAGCTAATTGACGAAATTAGAAAGCTGTCTGACGCACTAATGGAAGCAATTAGTTAATTGATTTGTTAGTTAATTCGCTAAATTAAAGAGCTGTCTGAAAAGCTAATGTAGGCAATTAGTTAATTGACATATTTAAAAAGCTGTCTGAAGGTAAGTAGATGACAACGTTTTCTATGTATATTAATAAAAAAAATTTATATATTTATAATATAAGATTTGTTGAGTTTGTTTTGTTTTTTTTTTTTTTTTTTTTTGGTTCTTTATTACCGCTCGATTAAGTCAAATTTTAAGTTATATGTTGACTGATTTATTACAATAAAAGCAAGTACTTAAATTTCGTGTGCTCTTAATGCGCGTCAAATAATACTGCAATAGGTCCATGAGAGAATATCACGGACTCTATGAACGTACTCACAGTCCATTGAATATGTATGAACTGATTTGAGCTCAGCCGTGATTGGCCTAATACCCAAAAAGGTCTTCTTAGCATGAACAATTACCGACTGATGTAAACTCGATTATAACCGCTTAAGCGGTGTCTACGTTAATAAAAAACAAGAAGTAGATCGATCTTCTACAAGAGAAAAAATGTATCTTTTTTGAGCTGAATATTCTTATGGAGCATAGGCGAGGACTTTCTTGGGAAAAGATAAGCAATAGGTAGGCTTCAAATTCAAGCGTTAAGATCTGAAAGTAAATAACAGTTTAATTTAGTTTAACTGCATTTTAAGTAATTTAAGTAATACTGATGAAGAGCTCCCATGCCTTGAAAAATCTTCGTATGGAGCTCAGGAAATAGAAAGCTACAGAGAAATTAACCAATACTTTGTGTAAACCTCATACAAGGCTTCAAATTATTGTCATTGGATGATCACAATTCATTCATTTAATTGACTCTAAGATTAATGCTGCTCACGTCTTGAAACCACCAGTAAGAAGCTTCTGCATCGGTATAAGGAACTGGTCCAAAGAACTTGATTTCAACTGTCTTTCGAATTCATCCTCTATATTATTCATCTATTCTTAAAAATATGGAATTTTTTTTTAATATCTTATTTTTTTTTTTTTTTTGGTTAAACTACATTTTTGGTAACTTTTTGAACTGAAACCACAAAAGTGAGCTTGTCAATATTAAAAAGATTTTTCTTTTCAATATACATAAATACATAGAACACTTACTTGTAATGTGCGACAACATGCGATTTAGCAAACGTAAGTGCGAGTAAATGAAATAGGTAAAATATGGCAGTCATAAAAATGAAATTGAAATCGGCAATGCAGTGGCGTGACAAGAGAAATATTGTCAACGCGACATGACACATGTGCATTTACCTGTTGCGAGTACCAATATACAATTTACATATATGTAAAGATATGTATGACAGTAACCATATTAACCGCACAATTAAAAAGTTTGCAAGGAAACGTTAACTGTTCCTATTTTCACTAGACCAAAACTAGTTCGTAGGGGAGTATAATTTACATAAAATAGCTGTTAAAATATTTTGTGAACATTTTTATACGTTTTAAAGCAGAATTACTATACTTTCTAATATTACAAAATGAACTGGTCCGATTTTCACTAGTGTCCCACTAGTTCGAAATCAAGAATAATTTATATAAAATAAATATTTAAATATTAAACTACTTAATGAACACTTTTTACGCTTTAAAGCAGAATTAATATAATTTTTAATAAAAAAAGTCGTACTAATATAATATCGAATAATAGAAAATTAACTGGGCTAGACCACTACTAGTTCAAATTGGAAGATGCTCTATATAAAATGACAATTTAAATATTTTTTGAATGCTTTTATACGTTTCATATCGTATTATATGTATAATTAATATAATATCTAACATTAGAAAAGAAGCTGGTCCGATTTGAACTAGACCACGATTAATTTGAAAGGTACTAAAAATGTAAAAAACAAAAACAAAAAAATGTTATTCATGTTTCAATACGACATATACTGAATTTTTTATTTCTTAAGAAATATTTATTATTTCAAAATTCTTATATAAGTATAATTAATAAAATTAATTTTTTTTTTTAAATCAATATAAGTTTTGATCATCAATATTCTAAATTACTTGTCTGCAAAATTAAAAAAAAAAGAAAAAAAAACATTTAGCCCATTTGTGTTCCTACTAGGTATCAAAGCACTTCACAAGCAAGCCACTAGTCACCCATCAGCTACGGAGCATCACAGTCATAACAACCACAATAGAACGTAATAAAATTATTCGTGTGACGAAAGTGGAAAAAGTCAACCGGCATGAATGATATTATTGCAGCGTGGCGTGAAAATCGAAGCAAAAATTAAATAACGAAAGACCCACCGCTGAGTTGGCTGAGTCGTTGACAACCGCGCCAACGTGCAACGCTCATACTTACACATGTAAATAGAGATAAACATATACACTCACACAAATAAACTGAACGAATCACCGCGAATTCGTTCAACTTGATCGAAATGCAAAATAAATTTGTGCATTTGTGCGGCCTTAGTCACTACCACACATACAGAAACATATTTGCACTACTTATGTATGTCGATTGCAAAAGAAGCCAAAGATAATAAAATTATTTGATAGTTGGAATATTCTCTGAATTCGCTACAGACTTCTGTTGGAATCTGTAATTAAATGATGAAGTTGTGATTTGGTAGCCAGAAGATTTAATTTGCTTAGTGAGTAAATAGCAAAGGTGTGACAGAGCAGTAAGTGTAGTAAGGTAACCGATTGTAGTTTAAAGCGTTGTAAAAGCAATTATATAAGATTTGGTTAAAGCTTAAAATTTATTCAAAATAAAATTTTCTTATATTAGTATTATTGAAATATCAAAATTTTGAAATTATTTGGAAATTTTAGAACTTCATGCATATTTTCGAACTGATGATTTTCGAAATTTATGGCAGATTTCGAACTTTTTGAATTTCTCGTACTTTTAACACACAATTTTGTGCTAACACTTTCAGATAATTTTTGAAGTTCAGTTCAGTTTTTGACGTTTTTTTGAAATGCCTCGATGATTTTCGAAATTTACAACATGAAAGTTCAAAATTTTTCGAACTTACTGCATATTTTCGAACTTCTTGAATATTTTTGACTTTTCTGATGATATTCGAAATCTATGCCACATATAAAATTTTTTAGAATTTCTAATAATTTTTGAAACTCTTCTCAGTTTTCGATTTTTGAAATTTCTCTTATTTTATAAACACATTCTTAAATTTATTTAGATCACTGAAAGTTTGGGCACTTTCCACTAATTTTCGAAATTTGTGATAATTTTCGAACACTTTGTATTTTTCGAATTTCGCTTAGTATAATTATTGAAGTTGATTTTCGAAATTTATTTCAGATTTCAATCTTCCATGACATTTTCACATGTCATGTTTGAACATTGTGATACTTTTTGAAGTTCATTTCAGTTTCGATCTTTTGAAATTTCCCGTATTTTATTAGATTATATAAATTTATTTAAATTCCTAAGAACTTGGGCACTATCTGTGTATTTTCGAAATTTAAGAGAGTTATCGAATGTTTTGAATTATATCGAATATAATGAAAATTGTCAAATTTTCGCGCTTGTTATAATTATTGAACTTTCTGCTAATTTAGGAAAGTCATATCAGTTTTCGAATGTTTTGATTCTGAAATTCATTTCAGTTTTCGATCTTCTAAAATTTCTCGCACTATTCCATACGAGAAACTTCTGAAATTTATTGAGATTACTTTCTGTTGAGTTTCTATATTTATTACAGTTTTCGAATTTTTGAATTTAATGAAAATTATCAAACTTTGAAATTTTTTGTGCTTTTTGCAATTATTGAACTTTCTTCTAATTTTGGAAGGTCAATCCAATTCTCAAATGATTTGTTTATTCTCTAACCAAAAATTTTCTAATATCAGTATCACTCAAATATTCAAGTTAGAAAAATATTTTTATAGGCTATGCTTGACACAAAAACATGCACAAAAGTCGGTTTAAATTAAATGTTTTTGATGATACTTTCCATAATTTTTTTTTTTTTTTTGGATTTTTCGAAATTACTGAAAGTCGTGCCATTGACTTTCTGAAAATTTTCAAACATACCGAAAATTTGAATACCTTAACCTTTAACTTTAAAAACTTACGTACAACAAATTTAAAAATATTGAACTTTTTGATCTACTGTCAGTAACTGAAACTTTAAGACAATTTTCGAAATTCGTGCCAGTTTTCGAATGTATCCAAATTTCTTGTTTCGTATGAAAAATTTTGTGTTTTCGAAAATTTTCGAAAAATTTGAATACTTTATGTTAACTGTAAAAGACCATAGCAATTAAAAAAATTTTAAATCTTTTCGAAATTAATTTCTTGGAATATTTTGAGCTCTCTGAAATGTTTAATTACTCTAACAACATATTTCCTCCTATTTTAATTAAATCTAATTCTTCGAATTCAAAATTTTGACAAGTCGAACTAAATTTCAACTAACTAATTCAAAGTTAATTATGGCTTGCAAAATCAAAAAAATATTATTCTTACGTGCATAGAAAAGCTGAGTCCTCGTGATATTATTAAATTCATATAAAGATGATGGAACTTACCTGTAAAGAAAGAAGAAAAATATTTTTAAATTAAATTTTGGAAAATTTTTATTAACCTTAATTTAAAATTAGAAGCTCAACAATTGAACTCCCTCTTAAAATAAGCATCTTATATACTATAACAGTTACCTATCTCTAAGACTATTATAGCGATAATTCAATTCGTAAGGCAATTACACGCCCAACACACTCTCCCAAAAAAATTTTATAAAAGTTTTTAAATGTATTCATTTGTTATGGAAAACTTTTTAAGATCAAAACTTATATTTGCATTTTATTTTTATGCGAAATTTCATACACCTGTCACACTGTACACAACGCTACCATTAAATCACCACACTAATAATAATTAATATATTTTCACCACAACGCATGAGAGTTTATGGGAAAATAAAAATCTAAAACAAAAAGAAAGGTAAGTAAATACCACTTTAAAAATAAATACATACATCCATATGTCTGTATTCACATATCTACAAATGTGTGTGTATCAGTGGCGCAATGGTCAGCGGCTGGCGCGCGAACATACGAGCGTTGTCGCAATTATTATGCATAAATTTCGCTTAATTTTTCACATTCAATGCTCGCCGATCCTTTGTTCATGCCCCAGTGGCACTATCACGGCACGGCAGCAAGTGGCAGCAAAAGCAGAGAGAAACGAAGCAGCGCCACTGTATAAATGCAAGAGAAAAAAGCATTAATAAATGACAGTGGACAGCAAAGCGGCAAGTGCAATGCTGTTGTAGACGAGGCGATGTGTCACCAGGCATTGGCACAGATGCGCAAGCAATAACAACAATAACAGCCACTGTAGCAACAACGATATTAGCAATCGTTGCGGCAAACATCGAGGAAATTAATTCCGCAGGGCAAATTAAGCGTTTCGCGCTACTCGTTGTTCGCGGATGAAGTTGATGTTGGCTACCGGCTGCCGATTGCTGGCAGCTACCGGTGGTTGGCTGGTGGCTCTTGGTAGTCAGTTGTCGCCACTGTTGCGGCAAGTAGTAGCTTGAGGCGTGTCGAGCGCATTTATAAACAGAATTACATACATGTACCATACATTCATATATGTATATGTGTAGGTATCAAGCTCCCAGCTTCCCCTTGCTTTGTCTGATCCTTCGCTTTTTTCGTCTTTTTGGCTCCATGTCGTGCCTGCATTCGCTATGCTACAGCCACAGCGCCACTTCGCCATCACTGCTGTCGGTTCTTTGCTCGCGGAGCGCTGCGTTTGTCATTCAAAATACGCGCATATCGTCCGGCCGGGCGTCTGGCAGCTTGGCAGGAGGGCATTTTTGCAACGCGCTTCATTTATGTCGCCTGTGATATAGGTTCTTTTTTTCTTGGCATTTTCTTTTGATTTTGTTTGAGTTTGAGTTTTTATTTTTTTTTTATATTTT